>NC_080069.1:66349117-66649117 GCF_949987535.1 Balaenoptera acutorostrata | reverse complement strand
GGGAAAAAAAGAATGGAGGATAGTAGTCCTGGCACTCTTTACCTTCCAGACACTAGGTCATCCTTTTTCTACTAGGTGAGAGAATTACCACCAGCCAGAGCTTGTCACATACAGACCACTAAGTCTAGAACTCAAGATGCCCCATTTTTTTTTTTTTTAATTTTAATTTATTTATTTATGGCTGTGTTGGGTCTTCGTTTCTGTGCGAGGGCTTTCTCCAGTTGCGGCAAGTGGGGGCCACTCTTCATCGCGGTGCGCGGGCCTCTCACTGTCGCGGCCTCTCTTGTTGTGGAGCACAGGCTCCAGACGCGCAGGCTCAGTAGTTGTGGCTCACGGGCCCAGTTGCTCCGCGGCATGTGGGATCTTCCCGGACCAGGGCTCGAACCCGTGTCCCCTGCATTGGCGGGCAGATTCTCAACCACTGCGCCACCAGGGAAGCCCGAGATGCCCCATTTTAATGGGCAAAACAATGACTTTTACAGAGCTTTAACCTTTTTACTTAGAGTAACACCAGCTCTGATGAAAGCAAAGCTTAACAAAACAAAATTACAATGTCTTAACATAATGAAAATTTATCACTCATGTAACAGTCTGATAACAGTTCTGAGTCAATGGGCAGATTTTTACCTAATGATTCATGGACCCAGCTGGCATTCATAGTTCCACTCATCATAATAATATGGCTTCTAAGGTCTTCACGCTCATTTACATCAGACTGGTGAAAAGAGAAAGAAAACATAGGAAAGAACATGCACTTCTTAACCCCTTTGTCTTAGACGTGAAACTTATTACTTCTGCTTACATCCCGTTAGATAAAATTAGTCATGTGACCACACCGTGCCTTCTCACTGGTGAGCTGTTTCGCTGTTCTCTGGAAGGCAAAGCTCAAGGTTTGATGTCTTACTTCAGCCGCAAGTTTTATCAGTTTTTTTTTTTTTTTTTAAAGTTTTACTTGATTTTATTTATTTATTTATTTATTTTTGGCTGTGTTGGGTCTTCGGTTCGTGCGAGGGCTTTCTCCAGTTGCGGCAAGCGGGGGCCACTCTTCATTGCGGTGCGGGGACCGCTCTTCATCGCGGTGCGCGGGCCTTTCTCTATCGCGGCCCCTCCCGTCGCGGGGCACAGGCTCCAGACGCGCAGGCTCAGCAATTGTGGCTCACGGGCCCAGCTGCTCCGCGGCATGTGGGATCTTCCCAGACCAGGGCTCGAACCCGTGTCCCCTGCATTAGCAGGCAGATTCTCAACCACTGCGCCACCAGGGAAGCCCCTATCAGTTATTTTTAATATTTTAAATACTAACAACTAATTAAAACACTTTAAATGTTTAGAAATCATCAACTGAGGAGTATACCAGCCATCTACCCAGCACCTAGCAATTATTTCATTTCCTCAAAAGAAACTCCCTCTTTTAATTATTAACCTATTACCATTAATTAGTCAATTCTCACCAATACACAATTTAAAGTATTACTTCAAAATAATTTGTTAATAATTCTCAGGCTCATGAAAATGACTTCCTGAAAATTTAATCACCCCAGAGGTATTTGTTATTGTCAGAAACAAATGGTTTAAAAAACAAAACAAAACAAAAACCAGGGATATTCTAATATTTCCCTGAGATACAACAGCACACACAAAGCTTTCTTCTAATATTATAATCAAAATATTTGGCAAAATAATTTAACAAGCTATGCATACACTAACTATATTATCATCCAATGGATAATTTTCTATATTGTTCTAAAGACAAGGATATTCAGTTTGGCAAAATGAATATCCTGAAGGGAAGCAACTGTATGTATAACTTTATCTTGACGTGCTTGACTCCTGATCCTATTTTAATACAAACAAAAAAAAATGTGTGCCGTGTTTTTGTGATTTACTGAGTAGGTTTTTACCTATTCTGTCTCCTAGTGAGAATCAATTTTATTCCAAAGTGCTCAGGAATTATTTATTGCATTTCAAAAATGATTCTAGAAAGCAAGAAGCTCTACTAGTCTGATAGATCCTAGAATCCATCAGTCACACTGTTGAAGATCACTGGGGATCCCATGAAGCTGTCTTTAAAAAGTCCAATAAATTGGAACAGCCATGGCTTTCAGATTTCTCATTCTCAGAGTTATTAAGGCATGGCAAGAGAAAGAAAGTAATAGAGAAGGGAAGAAAAAGGATCTCATACTAGGTATCCTAGGGGCAAGGATATGGTAGCATGTATCATAATTCCTTAGGTTTTGGTCTACCTAGTGGCATCCTCAGAGGGTCTATCCCTTGAGGAGAAAATAGCTTTTTTCACATTTTATAGAACCATCAGAAAAAAAGGCTTATCTATTTGCGAAGCCATATTATAAAAAGATACATCCAGAGTCCTTTTCTTCTGGGGAACTACCAGTAGAACTAATTTGTTAAGAATTGAACAGACAGTATTTCTATAGAAGTAACAAATTGGAGAAATGTATAGCTCTTGATACTTTGTCAAGGTGCTTCTGTGCAACTTGTGGGAAGGTAGAGATAGCTTCTACTTATTGGGCTTATTTTAAGATGCCAGAAGTATAGGGCCAGTGTTGGGAAAATGAGAAACTTGGGGAAAGTTGTCTCCTTTTAGCTCCTTTACTTTGATCACTGCTCTTATCTAGAGCTCTTTTGGACTATTTGTAGTTTGGATTCTTGAATTATTCGATCTAGAATTTTTCCATCATGAATATTCCTCTGAAAATCCATGGAAGCAGAACACCTTGATTTGGGTCCTCCTGAACCACTGATTTTTAGTGGGACACACCACTTAATTATTAACTTTACTGAACCTCAGATGTCTCAACTGCTAAATAGAGATGATAATATCGATCTACCTCACAGGGCTTGTACAAAACTTAAAGAAGATAAGCTATTAGAGAGTACATAAGGTGTTACCCTTGGGAATATCACCAGAAATGGGGATATCTTACTTTTTCCATGTAATCTTCAGGTAAGCAGAGAGCCTTCCCTGTATATAGTCACAGTTACGATAATCACTGTGGTTACATACCTAATTTCTGTAGAAAGGATCCTTATTTTTTTGTCTTAATTGGTATTACTGTTGATCCTCCAAAACCAGAAGCAAATTAGACCAATGACCAGAGTTTGAAGCTTGGTGATACGAAGAAGCGTAAAGGACACAACATGTGGTGTCTGGCAGCTGTCATTTCTGAATTGATGCATCGTTATCAGTGCTGGGAAAAATATCACATGACATCTACTGACACTGATTAAAGCTGATTTTCCCCTGAAATGCTCTCTTACATCTATTGCACGGTAATGAGTCATGCCCAATGTCAGCCTTTCACTTTCTGACAGTCTAAGTACACATCCTTGGATAGGCTCCAGCTGGCCTGACATCTCAAACATAATGAACAGTGCCATTCTAAATTGCCAGTGAACATAAAAGTAAATGTGTGAGGAGCCATATGGAACTTGTGATTGTACTGGATGCTACAGTACATTGTTGAGCATTACTTAGCAGTGAGAAATGTGTACAGTAAAGGATGGATGACATAATTCTCAGCTTGAGCGGAAAAGGCAACTTTTGAAATAACGATCATATAAAAATGTCCACATGCACTTCCAGACCATAGTAGTGCCATGTCAGTTTCTCTCGTCTGGAGCTTACGCAGGATGAGAAGAGGATCTCGAGGTGGCTGCCCTTTTGAATCAAGTCACCTGATATCTAGGCAGTTCCTTTTCTGGGCTAAACACTAGCAAAGTGTTCCGTGCCCTCAAGAATCCTATTCTGCAGAAAAGAAGCCAGACTTAAACACATTACTACAATAGGATACAAAAAGTATTTTATCTGAAAAATAGACATTGTGCAATGGAAGTGGCGAGAAGAAAATAATAGAGTGTTTCGTGAGGTGGTACGAGAGGAGGAGAGGGAGAGATTTACAGAGGAAACAATAGTCAAGGGCTTTGACTGTGGAATATTTCAATAGAGAGGCTAGGGAAAGGGGGATTTGTGGCGTAGAGCACACCATTTGTAGAGGTAAGGTGGGATGAAGTCTGTCCTCTGTGCATGGCAGCCAGCAGTTGGATGACTGAGCTTGGAGAGCATGTGAGGAAGGAGTAAGAACTGAGGCTGGACAGGAGCCAGATCACAAACAACAACATTTCGAAAGCTAAAGATAATATATAGTAAATTTAACAGAATTTTGAGGTGTTTCCAAAAATTATCAAGCACACAGAAATGCTGGTTAGCCCACAAAAATGTAGCTTGGCTAAAATCACATTACCCAGTGAGACTTTTTGCCTTTCTAAGTGGTTGCATGTGTCACTGGAGCCTCCTAGCTTTCAGGGACCCAAAGACGTACACTTGGCAGGGATATTCCTACTTTTCCTCTGACGCCAAAACCCATGAAATGAATGACTCAGTAGAACTTCATCAAAGAAAAGTAAGAAGATGTCCATCGATCAGGAGGTCAGTTAAATGTGTTAGGGTATATTTAAAAATGTAATACTAGTTGCAGTTAAAATAAATGAAGTAGTTCTTCACACACTAACTTGGAAAGATGATCAAAACATGTTGCTAAGTTAAAAAGTAAAGAACAATATATACAAAGAATTGTAAGATATGCACCAAAATATTATCATGACTCTTTCCAAAGGATATACTTGAGTAAGATGGAAATTTCATTTTTGAATTTATATATTTTTCTTCTGCTTATTTGTTTAACAATGAGCTTATATAATTTTACAATTTTCTAACTTCCCCCCAAAACACAATAGAACAAGCAGTATAGAAAGGAGAAGCAGGAAAGACAAAGGTGAGATGTTCACCAAAAAACCTTCTGCTTGGAATTCTTTTGATGATATCACCACAACGAACCATTCAACAAATTGCTTAGCTAATGATTTTTTTTTTATTGACTTAATACTTAGCTAAATTAATCCAACTACCTGGCTGTTTTAGACCCAGAGAAATAAAGCCCATGTTTCTTTTATCTCCATAGCTTTATTTTTTTAAGGCCCATGTAGGTTTCTCTTAGTCATTTTTCCTGTAGTAGATCTTTACTGAGAGAAGACTGCTCAGTTTTCAAATTTACACTGCAAAAAATAATAATAATAATGCAGGGATTGAGGTAAGGATGGAGTATATTCTGATGCCTTGTGAATTAAAGTGTTAAAGGTAGGATGGGGAAGATTTCCTGAGTGTTCACCATGAATTAAATTGCTTTACAAATATTCTCCAGATTAAGTCTCCCAGCAAACTTTGAGGTACATACTTCAGCTTCTGTTTTAAAAATAAAGAGGGATTAAGTAATGAATTAAGATGACACCTAGTAAGTGACAGAGGTTTTGAGATTTTAAAATAGGTCTGTCCAGGGACTTCCCTGGCAGTCCAGTGGTTAAGACTTTGCCTTCCAATGCAGGGAGTGCAGGTTCGATCCCTGGTTGGGGAGCTAAGATCTCATATGCCTCATGGCCAAAAAACCAAAACATAAAACAGAAGCAATATTGTAGCAAATTCAATAAAGACTTTAAAAATGTTCCACATCAAACAAAAAATCTTAAAAAAAAAAAAAAAAATAGGTCTGTCCAGACAGAAACACATAGGCACACAATTTCATCAATATGAAAATGGTTCTAAAGAGATTCAGAGTAACTACCAGCCTCAGATATCTCAATGGTAGAAATGACTTAGGAAAGAGAAGGATACCCATGGAAATAAACCGGCTGAAAAAGATGTGTCCAATCCCATTCCCCACTCAAGTCTGCCCTTCTTTCACTCCTTAAACTTTCCTAAGTGCAATATAAAGTGATGTCTTAAACTTCATTAGGATAAACTATTTATGCACAGATATTAATATTTTGGTCATGAGTTTTCAAGACAAGCCTCTCTCCCTCCCAGAGGCCTCTCAGGCATCTTCAGGCTGTATCCTTAGGGACCCACATTAGATGACCCTAAGTCTTTGCTTCTCTGATTCTCTTGTTTCTTTTGTCTTCTTTTAATAGTTGCAGCCAATTTGGGTTTGAAATGGTTCGGTTCACTGAAAAGATTAAAGAATAATTTTGTTTACTCATAATTCAAATGAACCCTGGAGTCTAGTTAGTTATCTCAGGCCTAGGGCCTACTCCAGGAAAGAAACAGGGGATTGTTTCCAGACTGTGAAAACGATAAAGCACAGATCTGTTGCCTCCCACCCTTTCATTTCTCTTCCTTAGATCCAACCATCAGTTATGGAGGCAGGCTCAGTGGTTAAAACTGTTCTATTAGAGTGAAGAAATTTCTTGGGAGGAAAGGATCTGAATTTATATGGAAAATAAAGAGACCAGAAACACCTCAAGACCCTGGAAACAATAGCTGTGGAGTGTACAGAGCAAGTTTACAACAGTGACATTGCAGGGCATTAAGAGGCCAGACTAATATTAGAGATTAATGAGATTCCTGATATCTTTGGCTTCTGAAGAACTGACCCCAAGCATGTCATGGACAGTGGCATGGGTGGCAGGTGATGCTTCAAAAAGGATTTAGGGTCTCAAGTCAATACATAAGGCAAAAATTACATACAGTGAAATTCCCATGAAAATCTCTTTAGAGAATGCCACCTTTGGAATCCTTTCTCATTTACTACACTTAAGTTTCTTTTCCCTCTGGCTCTTAAGCATGTGCAGACGTTATCTCTAGCACTAGAACAAATTTGAGTGTCTTCACCTGAGCATCAGATGAAGATGAGTTGGCTTTCATTTGGCATCCATTTTGTATGAAAAACACGTTGCATAGAATCCTGGACTTACTCTTCACACAGGAAGATGATTTCACTCTGAAAGCAGACAAGAAGTGAAACCCACTGAGGGAAGATGCCTCTCCTGGGGCACAGCTCATTGAGTGTAATGACTTGCAGAATTGCCCCTGAATTTACTTCTTAAAAACATACGCTTATGAGAAATTTAAAACATACACGTACATAAATAGTATAAGAAACCGTCATCACCCAGCTAAAACAATCACCAGCATTCTGCCCATGCTATTTAAATAAGTTGATATTCTCACATTTTTCTTTGGGCAAGTATATTTAGGTCATTTAAAAAAAAAATTAATGTGTGAGCAGTGCAAAAAAGTCAGCCTGCACTTTAATCATTGAAAAAAACAACTGCGCTGTGATCATATTTGAACCTCAAGCCCATGGACCAGGCCATACCAATTTTAGTAACATCTATGGATTTTCTACATATATATAATTTCTTGAAGCTGGGCATAGCCAGGAACCCAAGCTGAATTCCCTTGATGATAAGAACATAAAAGGAGCATATACAAAGGGATCTCCCAAGATAATCATCTTTAAATAAAGGGGAAAATCACGGGCTGATTTCTCCCCTCTCTCCTGACACTACTTACTCCATTCTCTGTCACTAAAAGAAGCACAAAGGAGAGGATTTTATTTTCCCTCTATCTTTTTATAAGCCTAATTCACAGTGTGGATTTGGAGCTAGGGTAGAGGTGCCCGTGTCCTCATCTCAAGGTTCAGCTGGACAGTTAGTTTCTGAACCAGATGAGTCCTTTCCCTTTTTAAAGTTATCCTAGGCCTCTGATCAGTACAAAGCCACTGAAAAAAAATGGGTCAAGTAGCTGCTGATATATTCTATAGAAAATATTTTATAAAACACTGGCAGTACAAGGACTTGAATTTGAGAAATATTTCAACATTCTAATGGGTTCTATTTTGAATAGTCAGTGAGCTTTCCTCTCGCTTTGTCAGAATGCATTTCTGCCCTTTAGAAATCAGATTCCATTCATCTCCATGTTGACTTTTATAATTCGATTATGGGATTTTTCTAAAAATTTTTAAATGTGTGTTTTTATAATATTGAAGTTATATTTTGAATGATTTTAACTGTATTGCCTAGGCAGACTGAGACAGGGTAGAGATTCTTTACCAGGAGAAAAAGATTACCATTTCAAACTGCTGGCTTTAAGTAAGTAGAAAAAAATGATCATCATCATAAAGAGGGAATACACCAAGCACTCATAGGCAATGCATCTAGAAACATAACCACTTCACCACTGCTCAACCTGTGACTTGGTGCAGAATGGCTATACAGATCGATAGTACTGTACTGATAACTCATGGACAACAGAGATATCCTAGCCCAATCAGTCGTGTGTTTTCTCTATGTAAAAAAGAAAATGTCCCTTATAACCAGGTTCCCAATACCTTAAACTTTTATTGAAATGGAGCAGAAACAGCCAGGCCCATGCCCTCTAAAGCAGTTGGATCAGAATGCGAGAATATTCTTCAGGCTTAGATAATGCAGGTAGCATACCAAGATGGCAAGGTCTGAGTGGAACAATGTACGTCATTATCAGGAAAACAAACAAACAAAAAATATAGCATATGCAACCCCAATATACGTAAATTTATTTATTTATAAATTTTAAATGTGTCCTACTAAACCAATAAATTATGTACTATCAAGCAAATTTGAAAGGATAACATAAATAAAAATATAAATTTAAATGTTTTTCTTCCCAAAGGAGCATGTTGAGCAATCCCCTGGATGAATGTGCTTTAGTTTGCTGTTTCCTGTGTAAAGCATCCTTTTCTGCTCAAATATAGCACTCCCTCTGGCTTTCTAGACAGTTCCGTCATTAACTATATCATTGGGTTAAGAAGCTATTGGCATCTATGGCTCAACGTAAATATTACTCTTGAGATAGGTAAAAGTGTAAGCTACTATATTATCTTCACGAGTTTGTTTTGCCCGTTAAAAGCAACCCTCTGTACAAGGTAGATCCATCACAAATATATGATTTTAAATAGCCACAACCAAAGAAGATAGGTTTTGGGGGCCTGATTATTTTATCAGGAAACCCTGGGTGGCTTCTGCCCTTGGTTCTCATACAAGAGGATGTAAATGAAGGAGCATGAAAAGCTCACATGTTGAAGAGCATCAAACAGCTGTGTCTTGCCTGAGCTCAGTCCTTCCCCTTCAGTGCAGCTACCATGATTTCTCTGCATGCTGTGGGCATCTATTCTAGAAAATAGCCAATGTTGCTTCAAGAGTTCCTGACTATTCACATCAAAGTCCTTTGCCTTCACCTCCCTGATACCACCACAGCACCTCCTAATGGCTCTGTATTCTGTCTTCGCTTCAAGCTTGAGTGGAGACTAATTGACATGGAAGGATTAGAGGATCTCATGCCTTCCATTCTTCAAAGAGGTTGTTGCATTTTTAGTTGCCTTCTTTCAAAAGGAATTCAAATGTTTGAGTTTGAAATATTATAATAGATGATATAATTTTAGTTCACTTCTTTTTTCCATCAGGTTAAAAATATCTTTCAAATAACTTTCCTCTCATTGGATTTTCTTAGTCTCAGATTCTCTCAAACCCAAATTTGGAGCCTTTATTAGTTGATAGTGTCTCCTTACTATTAATCACGCTCTTTGATATATATTAAATTTGACTTGATTTATTGAGAGATTGATACCAATGACCTTAGAATGAATAAAAATTATAATGATATTTAATAGTGAAGCCTGGTTATCATGCTAGCTGCATATTAATAGCCTGATGGATTTGATGATGCATTTTGAGCTAAAACATTAGACATTTTTCTTTTTGTTTTTCTGGATTCTTATCGAAAAACTCCATACAAGTGCCTATGGCAAACCACTAAAACACGTCACCAAAACATCTTGATTGATGCTCCTTTTAGAGTCAAAGAGGGCAGGGAATAAGTTAGGAGGGCTCTGAGGACATTCCTGGGAAAACAAAGCCACTTCATTTTATTGTTTTGGCAATCTCTGTTTAATGACATTAAACATTATTTGGGCACTTAAAATGTGCTAGGCACTCTGTGGGAAGCTGGATACAGAGATAAATAAGATATAAAGCTTCCCCTGGAAGGGCTCACATTCTGGCAAGATACCTTCCGGGTCTCAGAGATTGAGTCTACGATACCCATTCCACCCTCAAAAGCCAATCATGAGGCTCAGAGTCCCCTTGTCAATGGTCGGTTCAGAAATAGGAATACGATCTGGTCTTGGCCAATGAGACACAAAGGAAACCATCATGGGAAGTTCTCAGAAATATTTTCTTGCTTTATGTAGTAAACATGGAGGGAGACACTCCCTTTATGCTTCCCCTGGACATTGTAGTATCTGCACATGATGGCTGGAATCACTTTCACAGATCCCTTCTGAAGCTGCTGTACCTCTGGGCTTGTCATGCAAGCTATTCATTTTCATTTCTGTTTAAACCAGTGTTAATTTCCTGTTTCTTGCTTCTCTGATAAAAATGGACCCAAGATCTTAAAAGTGATCCTCAATTAGCTATCTACCACCACCTGGAAGAATCAAAGGAGAGATACAAAGAGAGAACAAGGGCAGGTAGATGCATGCTAGATGACCTATGGTGGGGTGTGTGCACATTCCTTTTGTCCAGGCAAGAGGCACACCTAAACAGCCTCCTTTCCTATTCCCTTTATACTAGGGGTTTTTATGCAGGTTCTATCAACCCCTTAGCAGACTGTAATACCAACAGACCACTTCCAGGTAAATATTTTTAAAGTAATAAAAGAAAACACATATACTTACATATATTATTTGCAATAGTTATCAAAATATGTTTAAAAAACTAAATTTGTGGTGTATGTTACATGTGCTTCTTCATTAATGTTTTACATAAAAGGTCTACTGCCAAGTCTAATAGCTACTATAATTTCAAAGTAGCAAATGAAAATATTTCAAGCTATCTGCAAGTATAGAGTGATATAAAAAAATCGACAGTTCCTGTTCATCATGGTCACAGTTTTTATTAATACTTCTGTGGATTATTGCCTTTAATTCATAACTGAAGAAAATACTTAATTTTAGTTATAATTAGTGAAATAATAATATACGGATTTTATTATCCAATTTTATAGGCCCTCTGAATTTTATCCAAGGATTACTTGCTTAGGAACCCCTGTTCTTGTTTTTTTTAAAAAAATATTCTAATCCACCTTGAAGGCAGCCTTTTTTGTTTTGCTAATTGAGCCTGCAAATATAATATTAGAACCATAACTGTATATGCTTGCATCAAATGTAAATAAAGATTGCTGCCATCTCAAGTATTTTTATTTCAAACATTTATGAACATTTACATTTAAAAATCTCCTCGTTACTTTTTCTTAACTAAGTATTATGTTGGTTGGGGATTTTCTAGACAGCTACTAAAAAAGAGTTTCTTTGTTATTCAGGAAGAAAAATTCCAATTTTTCAAAACTATTTTCTGTATCATCTAATAATTGAAAAGTTACATGACTCTTGCTTGGAAATTAGCTCTCTGACTAGGTGGTATTACTAACCTTGACTAGGGCAAAATTAAGAAGGTAAAATTTGTTATCTGCTAGAATGCCCATCCTAACAATCATAATTCCTATTTCATTGGCCCAAGCCTCAAATGTATTTCCCTAAAAATCATGTATAGCTTCCCTCTACGCTTAATTAAAAATCCAGAAAGCAAGAACACATATTTTATGATTTAGTACTTTCACAAAACTCTTTACTATTTAGTTTAAGAAGAAAAAAAAAATGATACTAAGGAGATAGCTATCCCTTGCCCTTCTCCCTAAACTTCCATTACCAAAGTACTTCATTTGGGGCCTCTCTTTCAGTGAATCCCAGTGAACTTTGCAAAATATTTAAACCTAATTTTAAATAGGATTTTATGTACAAAAAATGGTGGCTTGTCTTTATTGAGTAGTAGGCCAGCTAAATGAGTGGAAATATGGAAGAGATTATGAGTTATAAGGGAATAGAGGGCAAATGGTGGTAGAGGGCATCAGGTCTATGCATCTTCACAATTACTATTTAATGCCAAACTGTCTTTCCGGAAGGATGTTATCTCTCTTCCCCATAGCAATGCATTAGAGTTTTTGAGTTCTGCATCCTTTCCAGCACTTGATATCAGACTTTTTAATTTCTATCAATTTGTTATGTGTGCAATATATGTTTTTGTCTTATTAATTTGTATTTTCCTAAGTACTAATAAGCTTGAGCCCCCTTTAATGTTTATTGACTATTTAGTTTTTGGATAATAGATGATATTAAGGAAAAAAAATCATGTGAATATATATATATACACACACAGCTGAATATTCATGTGTATATTCCTGTGTGTGCATATGTGTGTATATATATATATTGATTACCGAATTGACCTTGAGCAATCTTGTTGGTGCAGCAGCTCTCCCAGCACCCACCCTTTATAAAAGTAGATGAATTTTTAGCAATAAGTTTTATTTAAAATGAGCTGTCTGATGTTTCAGTATTATCCATTGGTGTAACTTTAATTGAACTCTCATTGTTAGTAGAAGCTGTAAGAAACTACCAGAAAATAGTCTCCTTGGGGTTTCCATTTGATCAAGAGTTCATCATTGCCTGAAATGGCTAAGCCTCATTAATGGCTACTATTTCTACTTTCTGAAGAAACTGCCCTGATTCTTCACCTGGAGCTTATCAGGCGTTGATAATGAATGATGTGAAGAAAACTGGTAAGCATTAGCATTAGAATCATCATTAGAGACAAGATTATATCATTAAAAATTATTACAACCAGAATGAAAATCAGGGTAACAGAGGAATAAAGAGGTAACGGGCTGCTTAGAAGGAAACATTAAAAATCAGGTTAAATGGATGGCTTAAAGTTTTTAGCTTACTTTCTCAAAAGACTCTGAATTTGATTCCTTTTTTTGAGGTCAAGAATGGTATACTCAAAACTGCTCTGAGAATGAGCCATGGAATTCAAGTCAATTCATCAAGTATTTATTCATTTTTGCATTTGTTTTTAAAATAATATGTGCTAGAACTTCTTCAATCTAATAAAGTATATTATGAGAAACCCACAGCTAACATCACATTTAATGTTGAAAAACCAAATGTTTTCCCTCTAAGATCAAGAACATGACACCCCTGCCACTTCTGTTAAATATTATACTGCAAGTTCTAGCCATGACAGTAAGGCATGAAAAAGATATAAAAGGTACCCAGATTGGAAATGAAGAAGTGAAACTATCCCTATTTACAGATAACATGAGCTTGTATATGAACATGTATATAGAAAATCCTTTAGAAGTCCACTGTAAAACTATGAGAACTAATAAACAAGTTCAGCAAGGTTGCAGGAATCAAGAGCAACATCAAAAATCAATTGTATTTCTATCTCCAGCAAAAAAAAAGCTCTGAAAGTAAATGAAGAAAACAATTCAATTTATAGTAGTATCAGAAAGAATAAAATACTTAGAATTAAATTTAACATAAAAGCATTGAACCTGAACTCTGAAAACTACAAAACATTGTTAACTAGAATGAAAGAAGATAAAATAAATGGAATGATAGCTTGTGTTTGTGGATTAGAAAATTTAATATTGTTAAAATAACAATACTTCCCCATTTCATCTACAGCTTCAGTGTATTCAGTGAAAATCTCAGCTGGACTTTTCATAGAAATTAACAAGATGATCCTAAATTGATATGGAAATGTGAGGGACCAAGTATAGCCAAGCAATGTTGCAAAAGAAGAACAGAGTAAGAGGACTCACACTTCTCAATTTTAAAACTTATTGCCAAGCTATGGTAATTAAGACATAGTGACATCAGTGTAAGGATAGACAGTGGACAGAATTAAGAGTCCATATGTAAAACTATTTGTGGTCAGTTGACTTCAACAGTGCTGCCAGGATTATTCAATGAGGAAAAATAGTCTTTCCAACAAACAGTGCTAGAACAACTGGATATCCACATTGAAAAGAATGCAACTCGACCCCATCATGCATGTAAATTAACTCAAAATCAATTATAGACCTATGCAAGACCTAAAACTATAAAACTTAAAAGAAAACATCAAGTAAGTCCTCATGAACTTGGATAAGGCAAAGCCTTCTTAGACCCAACAGCAAAAGCACAAGAAAAAAAGAAAAGATGAATTGGACTCCAGCAAAATTTTAAATGTTCAAGCAAGATGGTAGTAAGGAATTTCTAACATTCTTCCCCAACCAGAAATATCATTTTGAACAGCTCTCCACACACAAAAGATACTTCCACAAGAGCTAAGGATTCCAGGATATCAGGTACTGTAAAGATTACAGTCCCTGACAAGAGGATAGAAAAGACATAGCTAAGAGGGTAGGAAAGATAGTCTTACATTATCTCTGTCACCCCTCCCTTAAGGCCAGGCAGCCCAGCGAAGAGACAGATACCCTCTCCACGTTAGAAGGAGAGTAAAGTAAGCACCCAACTTCACCACAGACCCCAAGCACCAGGCCAGCTCCCATAGGCACAAGAGGCTCCCGTAAGCCCAGGCTCCAGCCCACTCCAATGCCAGACCAACACAGCCTGGATCTAACCTCCAAATATGCTCCCATGGACCCAGGCTCCTGGTCTAACCCAATGTCAGATCGGTCCCTATGGCCCCAGTCTCCAGGCTGGCTCCCACTCATCTGGGTTCCTGGCCCATCCCAGCACTAGGCTGGCCCTCGCAGACCCAACCTCCAGGCTGTCTCCCATGGTGTCAGGCCTCCAGGTTCACCCTATTGCCAAGCCTGCACACCCATTCTCTAAGTCCAAAAACTAAGGAACTATGATTATTTACTATTCTTTATACATTCTCTCACTTTCTTCATTTCATGCCTTGGCAATGCTGACCCTTAGCTTGAAGGGCTTTGCCTGACCCTGATCTCCATATAGCCAAGTCTTATCTTCACCTCAAAGTTCATCTTAGATGTTAACTGGGGCAGGGACTTTCTCATCTCTCAACAACTCCACTACTTTATTGCTATCTTTTGATGGCATTTGCCACCATCTCTTATAATTATTTGTCAGTCTGTTATATCCCATTTCTTATATCTCGGTTCCCAATAGTGGATGTAGTAGCTAAGGGGCTTTATTTTGGCCAAGATTGTTCTGTCACTTCTAATGTTCTCCCACTGATCATTCATTTGTGTTTATTCTATGAAGGGATGTCTTCTGTCATTTTATGTATTTATTCATATTTTCTGCCAGTTGTTGTACTGTACTTCTTATTAATTATGCAGTAGCTCACAAACGAGTCTCAGGTTTTGCCCTATCAAAGGCAACAGTGGGATGGAGCCAGTTGAAATTTCTTTGGGAAGCTTATTTTTGTCTCAGAGGATCCTGTTGAGGTGAATGATGGAATATCAAAGAGGAATGGAGGATTGGGAGCGAAAAACAGTTTCCCTTGTCCCATGCCTAAGACTAGAGTGAGGAATCGCAGGGGTGGTTTTCAATTGCAGCCTTCTGAACTGAGGAATGACTTTTAAAGTATTTGCATACATTAGACAGAAGCAGGAGAGCTTCCAGCGTCTGGCAGAGCGTCTTCCCAACTAAAATGAATTCCTAGAAAAGCAGACTGTGTGGTGGTGGCATTTGCATTTCAGATTAACCAGCAGGCCTATACAAACTCCTTCAGCTGGTCAGCTATTGCTGATGGCTTAGGACAGCGGTCCGCAACCTTTTTAGCACCAGGGACCGGTTTCGTGGAAGACAGTTTTTCCACAGCCGGGGGTGGGGGTGGGAGGGGGCCGGTAATCGGATGGTTCGGGCAGTAATGCGAGCGATGGGGAGCCGCAGATGAAGCTTCCCGTGCTGCCCGCCGCTCACCTCCTGATGTGTGGCCCGGTTCCTAACAAGCCGCGGACCGGTATGGGTCTGCAGACCGGGGGTTGGGGACCCCTGGCTTAGGACATCAATACATTGTCAAAGAGGACTTACTGCAATTAAACAGCCCCACTCCCCCTCCACCTAGATTCATGGCCATGATCTGGATTTATAGTGCAGCTTTAGAACTGTAAATGATCTGGCTTCAAATAAAATGTCCAGGTAACTTAAAACTCTTTATTTCTTTCCATTTTATGATAACATACAGTTTTCATCCAGCCCCATAAAACTCAAATCCTTGTACTGCTGTGCCAATCCATAGTTCAGAAAACTTGAGTTTTAAAGATTGGAAATGTACTGAGTTAGTTTCCTAGACACTGCAATTGGTTGTTCACATGCCCATTAGGTTTACTTCCCAAATGTACTGTGAGTTCAAAATCACTTTTGCCCTGTAAATATAATCAGCAAATGCCAGTGGGGCATGAAAGAGTCTGGGACAACAAAAACCAGCATGCTGTAGGCTAGAGAATTTTGTTTCACATGTTTATTCCCTCCCAGTGGAGAATAAACTCCCAGTTAGAAAAGGAAGACTAGCATAAGAATTGTGTCCTATTTAATTTCCTCATGGGATGTTTAAATCCATTAAATGCATTTAATCATGGCAGTTGTTGCTGACACATCTCAGCATCTAATCAAATAAACTAGCGTTCCAAAGTTAGTAGGTACTGACCAAGGACACACTGTACCTGAAGGGGTTAGTTTTTTGTAGTGGAAGATGGAAAGGTGGGTGTCATTGCTCAGCTTTCCACATTTCACTAGTGCCACAGGCTCGACTGGGGGAAGCTGCTGCTTTGGTTTTCTTGCTTATAAAATTATTCTGGGAAAAGACAAACATTCCCAATAAAGATATAACCAAGGACTTGACTTTGCCTTCATGGATATAACATAACCTAGGGATTCTCTATAGCCCAGAATTCAAGGTTCATTATATTGCCATGGGAAAAATAAATGAAGCTCCAGATCAACAATGACCAAGCTCAAGCCCAAAGCAATCCATTTGGCCAGTTTATTCAAATACCTGGTTAGTCTAGTAAAAACATAGTACGGGGTAAGTTACTAGCCCAGAGGTTTCCAAGCGAGGCTGATCATCAAATGCCTTGGGAAAGTTTTCTAACATATTCAGTTTCCTAGGCTCCACCCCAGCCTTGGAGAATCAGAATCTCCAGAGATGGGGCTGTTGAATTTGCATGTGTAAAAATAATTCTCAAAAGATTCTGATTTGCAGCTAGTTCTGAAGACCAAAGAAGTAAACCACTCTTCTTCAGTTACTGGCCCAAGGATGTTGAGGAATTACCTCAATGCTTTTATATTTCCTTACATTTTAATTAGTTTATTTATTTTATGTGCCTGTGCAGGAAGTAAGTAGATTGTGGTGAGTAATAAATTTCCTAGCTCAGTAAATTTATTACTGCCCTCTACTCCCTAATTATCCACAATACCGCCATCATTTTTTGACATTTCAAACATACACTTTTCATCTGGCTATAATGGCATATTTAAGCATAATTAAAATATTTAATTCTTTTTTCCCCAGTTGCGAGCTGTTCAATGTTAGATTATTTCATGTTCCTAGAGCATATTTTATAAATGAGGGACTTATATCCTAGTAAGAAAAAACACAAATTAATAAATATATGTGATGTAATTTTATGTAGTCTTAAGTGCAATAATAGTAATAATAAAGTTAGATAAGGGGATAAAAAGTGATAGGAGAAATGGCCAGTTTCAGGAAGGCCTTTCTGAGGAAGAGACATTTCAGATGAGAATCCCAGTGCTGAAAACAGAGCCTGCTATATTTTCTGAACCTGAATAAATAGTTGAATGAGTGACAAAAATGGTAAGACCTCATGAGAGTCTAGGGTACGAGCCTGTAGGGCAGTATAATCTTGGTATGTCTTAGAAGAGGCAAGAAGGTAAGAGTGGCTGAAGAGACATCCACAGAGTGAATTAGGTGGCCCATGATAGGACATAAGCTATGAGAGGTAGATTGGGGCCCAAGGAAGTGGGCTTTGCAAGACAAAGAGTTTGGACTTTATTCTGTGTACTGATGGGATATTATCAGAGAGTTTCAGTCAGAGAGGTGATATGGTTTAATTTATGTTTTTAGAGATCACTCAGGCTGCTGTGAGGTAAATGGATTGTGAGATCCAAAAGCAAAAGCAGAGAGACTAGACAAGAGGCCATTGCAGGAGAGGGTGGAGGTTGCAGACCTGGTAGGAAGGGCTCATATTCTGGATATATTTTGAAGGTGGACCAATGCTAATGGATTGCTAATGGATTGGATACGGGAAGGAAGGGAAAGAAAAGAGTCAATGACTAGTGTCTATATATTTGGCTTGAGAAACTGGGTAGATGGTACAACCTACTGAGGTCAGGAAGACTAAGGAGAAGCAGGGTGAGGAGGGTGGGGAGTCAGGAGTTGTGTCCTGAACTTTTAAGACTAAGTGCATATCAGACTTCAAGTCACATGTTAAGCAGGCAGTTGGAAGCTCAGGGCTCTGGTTAGACCAAGAGATTGGGAGTCATCGGCACGGCACACATTTGAATTGGCCTTGCTGCCTCCCGCTTTCGCCCTTTCTCCTTTCTTTCCTTTCATCTTCATAATAACTCTGACCTTCCTTCTTCTACTACCTTCCCCTCTTCTCCTTTGCCCCTTCTTCTGTCATATATACATACTTTTAGGATCTACTGGCCTCTTATTTTTTTCTCTACATTTTTTTCACCACGGAATTATTTCTAGCTTAGAAATATGTGTTCGTTCCCACTGGAAGACACCAACTCTACTGTGTTAAGTCACTCCTCCCTCTCTGAGCCTCAGTCTTTTCATTTGTGAAACATGGGGTCAGTCAGGCTACATCAGTGGATGGGAAGACACTGGGATGCCCAGACCCTTATCCTGCTTCAAGCGTGTTTGATCTGATTTTGTTGATTCCATCGTTGTTGTAGATGATGATGTTTATATAAGATCCGTTTCAATGAAAGTGTCCGCAATCAAAGAAGGAAGTGTAGAATCCACTGGCTTAAAATGATAGATGATCTTTAAGTTACTTTCTGTCACTTGATTCAATTTTTTATGTAACTTGGGCCAAGGAAATGCAAGCAGAAGTGATTATAATTTAAGGCCTAAAATTAAGGCTCAATGTGCTAATATTGGAAAATCAGTAGACCTTCAAATGGCCTAGTCCCAAGCTCCTCTCCCCACTCTGCTTCCTCGGATGAGGTCCCCTAGCCAAACAACCTTCTTTATCAAAGGGACCAGGGCAGTCCTTTTGCAGCAGGTTTCAATTCCTAGCAACGAAATGTTCTCTAACTAGCCAATTACAGAATTACTTAATTTATCAATTATGGAATTCCAGCTATAGGATTATTCAAACAAGGTGATTGCATCTGTCCAGTATCAGGTGTCATGTATTCAGCCATTCCCATAACTTTAGGGCAGGAATCCCTCCTTCAACAATGGGGTGAATAGCAAGCATTTTAAAAAGTGATGTAAGGGGCTTCCCTGGTGGCGCAGTGGTTGAGAATCTGCCTGCTAATGCAGGGGACATGGGTTCGAGCCCTGGTCTGGGAAGATCCCACATGCCGCGGAGCAACTAGGCCCGTGAGCCATAACTACTGAGCCTGCGCGTCTGGAGCCTGTGCTCCGCAACAAGAGAGGCTGCGACAGTGAGAGGCCCGCGCACCGCAATGAAGAGTGGCCCCCGCTTGCCACAACTAGAGAAAGCCCTAGCACAGAAACGAAGACCCAACATAGCAATCAATCAATCAATCAATCAATCAATTAAAAAATCTTTAAAAAAAAAAAAAAGTGATGTAAGACACATCTGTGTGGAAGCTTTAAAAGTTAACCTGTGGTTTTTCTCCCTTTCTTTTTTTTTTTTTTTTAAAGTCAGTATTTTTAATTTTTTTTTTTAATTTATTTTTTTTTAATTTATTTTTATTTATTTATGGCTGTGTTGGGTCTTCGTTTCTGTGTGAGGGCTTTCTTTAGTTGTGGCAAGCAGGGGCCACTCTTCATCACGGTGCGCGGGCCTCTCACTGTCGCGGCCTCTCTTGTTGTGGAGCACAGGCTCCAGACGCGCAGGCTCAGTAATTGCGGCTCATGGGCCCAGTTGCTCCGTGGCATGTGGGATCTTCCCAGACCAGGGCATGAACCCGTGTCCCCTGCATTGGCAGGCACATTCTCAACCACTGCGCCACCAGGGAAGCCCTCCCTTTCTTTTTTCATCGCACATTACAATGTCCCAGACAGAGGCTGCTCCTTCACCCTGGGCCTGATTGAGGAGTTGACGCCAGCCCTGACAGACACTTACAAGAGTGAGAAACTAACCTTAGTTGGTATAAACCCTGAGATTTCAGAGTTGGTATTTACCTCTGAATAATTTAGAATAACTCAGCATAACTTAGCCTAAGCTAAGCTGAAACAGGCTTGTATGGGGAGTAGAGGGCAATGGCAAATAGAGAGCTTGTGGGTACTGGGATACCAAAGAAAAGAGGAAAGGAGTTGTCTTGGTTCTGTACGTAATACAGCTATTTTATATTTATTGTTTCTTTTATTTTAATCTTTATCACAACCCTATAAGACCAAAAATTATCTCTCATTTTAAATAAGGTTAAAATTTGCTTAGCATCAAACAGTAGGGTAGGATTTCTCAGCCTCAGCACTACTAACACTCTGAGCGGTATAGTTCTTTGTTGTAGAGGGATAAGGGGGAACAGGCTCTCCTGTGCATGGTAGGATGACGTCTTCCTAGAAGCCGCTCCCCAGTCATGACAATCACAAATGCCTCCAGACATTGCCAAGTATCTCCTGGGGGACCAAATCCACCCTGGTTGTGAACCTCTACAGTAGAGTCATAGACCTGAATTCAGAAGCAAGTGTGCTTGGCTCAAGTGTCTATGCCCTTCCTCTTACACTGAGGGTATGCAAAGGAGGAAGACTTGGCCCCTTCTTGACCTAGGCTGGGACCCACCTGGCCAGCTCAGTGGATTAGGAAAGGAGATGGATTCTTACTTCCCTCAGCAACTTACCAGAACTGTCATCTGGCATTAAGCAGCACAGCTCACAGTGTGTAAAAGCTCCATATCCTATTACCAAATAGTTGAGCCATTCATCCCTAGAGAGGATGTTCCTAGTAAATCATAGGTCTGAGAGAGAGAGTGATGAGCCTGAAGAAGGGTCATGATGAGTCTTTCTTTACTGCTATTAAGAAAAATAAAACCATGGTTAACCACATGGACCATATGGAGAATAAATCAAGGAAACTTAAATATGTACTGGGAAGAATTTCTGAAGCCAGGAAATGCAGCACAAGCTTGCTCTTCTGCCAACCTGTTAGAAGACTCGTGCTTGACTCACAGCGAACTGTGTCCTGTGGCTGGCAGCCAGGAGACTTTGGTGAGGTTGTGGGCATGAAAGGAACAAACATCCACTGAACAGACTCCTGCCTCCTCATTAAGGCTCAGAAATAAGATTTCAGCTAGTTGGGCCTTGGAGAGGCAGGCTGAGACTCTGAACACTGCAGTCAATGCAAAATCAAATGGTCAAATCTTCCTCGTGCTGTGGAGAAGTCACGGGAAGCCAGCAGTCTTTGGAATTCCAGGATGGTGTCCTGTTTTGTTCCGTACAGAAAAGAAGAGATTCCCCTTTCCTACAGCTACTTAATCAATGTGATATGCCTCTCTCCTTCATGAAGATCGCTTCTTCAGCTCTTGCTGAAACTCTGCTCTTCTTGGAGCAAATGCTTATAAGAAAGGAAAGCTCCACAGATCATGAAGACTTAGAGAAAAGATGCCACCATGTCCCCTTGCCTTTTCCATCTCTCTAAGTGCCCATACTCCCATTCCTCCTTTCTCCTTCAACCAGCAAACAATGCCCCCAAGTAAAACATCACAGACACAAAGACTACAAGGGACCACCAGCATAGCACAGTCACTTAAACTTGAAACTTCTTTAGGTTTACTAGAATTGTCCTGCCTATAATTATTAACCCACAGACAAAAAAAAAAAAAAAAAAAAAAAAGGATTAGAACTGCCCTTCTCCATTTTTCAGACTCCTCCCTTCAAGTCCCTGAATTCAGTGACTCTCCCTTTAAGGTTCCCACTGTTACTTCACTATAATTCACTTAGTTGAAATGTCGGTCAGGGGAACATTGCATAGAATATGACTTGCTTAGCTATTTACTTTGAAGAAGAATTCAAATTCGTTATGACATATATGTGTTGAGGCATAGGAGGAATCTTACAAATTCAAGTCTAACGTATAATCATAATTTTACTTTTCCGAAAGAAAACAGCTAACATTTTCCTGAGGAATTGTTCAGTACTTGGTGAAGTCCTTTGGATAAACAGAGTTAAGACAGAGTGACATATAATATAAGGTTCCCACTGCAGCATCATAGCTGACAGCAAAATTCCGAGGTTGCTCAGTGATGTGTTTTTGATAGTTTGCATTTTGGTTAACTGTTATTGCTTAGATGTGTGCATACAAATGTACAGAATTTCAGCTGTCTCAAGTTCTCTGCTTTGAGGATATGTTTAATCCTCTTTAAGGATAAGTGATTTTAGTATTTTAGAGTCGGTCTCCTATAGTGTAAAAACGTCCATTCATGTGCATAGCATTTGCTATGGGTGAGCAATGTGGGCTCCAGGCCATTCTTGGCTAGAAAGGGTTTCCAAAGAAGTGCTTATTGCTTGAGCAGTCTCCTTCCTAGGATAAAAGAAAAGAAATTTTCTTAGGTCTTGGAAATGTATCTTTGTTTAGTGCAATTGCTCCAAACATATGGGTCTTTAAAAGGTGCCTGAAGATCTAATGTGCTTATCTGAGTGTTGAATATGGGTGTGGTACATTTCTCTGAGCCCTAGTTTTTAGAGGGTTAATAGAGTTTTGGGGGGTTTTTTCCTAATAGTTGAAAAACTTTCTTGAGGGCTCTTCAACTTGTTTGTTTGCTTGCTTTTCATTTGGCTTGGTTTTTTGTTCTTTGTTTTAGAGTGTCTCCCTCCCCTCCCCTTGAATGTATATCATCTCTTTGAATTTCCTACCACAACAACTGTCTCAGTAAAAGAAGTGAGAAGCAGGAAGGGCCTTGGATTTGTTTCCTTGGATTGGATTCAGTGAGACTGAATGGCTGCACCTAAATCTAATGATCTGTTGTGTCACATTTTCCCGTGTCTACATGGCAAAAATTACTAAAGAGAAGCCAATCCATTGCTTATTGTATTTTTTTTCTTTTTGTTTATGTTTTAGCAATCTTAATGCCAATCTCAGATTGGAAGTGTCCATAACAAATCCATCATATGAAAATCAATGATTAAGATGATTAGTAAAAAAAACGTTTTGCATATATAATTTTTGACCTGATTGTTGAATGTATCTCAATTTATTTTATTCAAGAACATTTTGATTTTATTAAATGGTGGCAAAATATATTTATAGCAAAAATTTATCCCAAATTCCTTCCTTTCTACCTCCTAATTTCTAGAGCAAATAAAAGTGTGAATTTAGGAAAATTCCATGCTAATTATTATTTTCTTATCCAAATTAAATAAATCCTTATTTCTTCCTCCAAATATGGCTCACTCTCCTCATAGGACAAATCTTTCCTCCAGGCACAGTTCTAAATGACATGTAATGGCTCTATACTGAAGCAGTTGCAATGGCATTCACATACCTAGAACAGTGTTTGGTACAAAATAGGTGCTCAGTAAATATTTGTTGAATGAGTGAGTTGTAATTGATAAAATAATGAAGCTTCTCCAGCCATGAGAACAAAATTGAATTTTCTCAAACACTCCTAGGAAATTTTGGACATATAGAAAGTAATGGGTTTGAGGAAGTATGAACAATTCAAAGACCTAACTTCTAATAATCCACCACCTTCCCCCTGCCCCTTTCATCATCCTAATTAACAATTTCATCATCATAATCATCTCAGGAAGTCATCTTAAGATCAAAGACAGGTGGAAATTCATTGTACATTAACCATTATTTTTCATTTGAATGATATGAAATGCCATCACTATTCTCTCAATTTATTATGTTCACTTTACTTGCATATGTTAGTATATGCAGGAAAAAAAAAAGTATAATTGTTTTCAGAGGTTTGTTGTGATCTCATTCCCCTTACCCTTCTTTCCTTTAAGATTTTAAGTTATTCAATACTATATTTTCATACCACAAGCAGGTTAAGGAGGCAGAGGCTAAAGAAATTGATATATGATGTTCTGTAGATTGTTTTAGATTTAGTGATTCGCTGATTGTCAAAATGCCTTAACAAATGAAAACTCCCCACCAAAAATATTCAACGATTATTATTTCTACTTCCTGAAAAATGGCACAAAATCACCACCAAACTGAGCAGTTGAACTAGTGCCTAAATACAGACTAAATTACCAAGTGGAATTTTTTCTTTCTAATTTGAAATTCAGTCAATTACAATAGTCAGCCTTATGACATGATATGCCGTTGAGTGATACTTTGAGCAAATATTGATTGCAATAATGATTTTCCTAATGAGTCAAAATATGTTGTACAGTACAAGTATTGTTATACATGTTTTTCAGGAGCAGAACTTGGAACAAAAGTTCATAACATCATGCTATGTATTGAACACTCCTAGTATGACTTAACTAAATGGTAAATGTATCCATTGGAACCCATAAGATGGGGTCTTTTTTTTGCTTTAAGATTGAGAAGAGTACTTTTTTAAATGACGTAGCCTCTGATTTGTGGGTGTACAGATTCAGTCAACAAAAATTTATCAGTCATCTACTTTGAGCCGTTGACTTCTCTGTGCACTGCAGATGTAGCAAAGAATGTAACAAAGTCCCTATTGTCATGGAGCAGATTGTGTGGGGCCCCGTGGGCCTTCATAGTGACTTTTACCATGAGTGAGATGGAAAAAATTGGAGGGTTTCAAAGAGGAGTAATATGAATTTATGTTTCAAAAGAATACTCTGCTGTGTTGAAAATAAATATAGAGAAGCAAGGGTGCAGGAAGCAAGACCAGTTAGGAGGCCATTGCACTAATCTAGCCAAAGACAATAGTGGGTTAGAGTAGAAAGTTAGCAGTGGACATGAGCAATGGGGTTGAATTCTGAAAAGAGAGCCAACTAACTGTCATTGCTGATGAATTGGTCATGTGGTATAAGAGCATAAGAAGAATCAAAGATGACACAAAGGATTTGGGCTTGAGGCAAAGGAAAAACTGAGTTTACATTTGCCAAAATGGAGACAACTATGAAGAGAGTTTGGAAGGGAAGATGCAGATGCCATTTTTGTACTTATGCTTGAGTTGCTTGTTAGACAGCAAATGTTATGCACAAAAAGACTTTTCTAGTTTATTCATTCAAATAAATATTGGCTGAGCACCTGCTCTGAGCTAGGTGCTGCATGTACAGTGGAAAACAAAAATAGACATGTACTCTGTCCATACATTGAATTTTGGTCTAGTTTGGAAGTCTGTCATTAAACAAGGAATGATACCATTAAATGTAAAGTTACAACTGTGAAAAGTGATATGGATGAAAGGTACATAATATAGATAATGGGGCTTTGACTTGGATCAGGAGATTAGGAAAGGCTTTTCTGAAGAAGTGAAGGTTGAGATGAGATCTTAAGAACAACTAAAGCATATCATGTTCTAAATGAAAACATGTTTGTGTGATGAACCACCAACTCTTAATTAAAGCCAGTGTCCAGGATGTGGTAGAAACTCAGGAATTTAGAACAATAGAAGTTCCAAGCAAAGAAAGTGGAAACAAATGGGAAAAGGAATGGTGTGAAAGAAGAACACATAGAATAGGAAATATGAGAAAGAAGGGACTTCAAAGTGAAATTTCAGACTTCCCTTCCAGTTCACTGGAGGGAAATATTCACCCTTAATACAGTGCAGCAAAAAGAGCTAATTAGACCATCCACCAAAAGCTGAATGCTGAGTGTTTGTGTGAGTGGAATTATAACATCACTAAGTCTTAAATTTCACACACCATATTTATTGGCACTTTGTCTTAAATTTCCTTCCCTGTCATCTTTTATTACAAAAGATAGCATTTACATTTTATTTGACATCCTGCAAATATAATACTCTGTTTCTTTAAAAAATGCCAGAGTCAGCTTGTTTAGTGATTATTGTTTTATTGCTACCACATTTCACTGTCATTTATTTATTGTCTTTGCAAAATTTAATTCTGACAAAAAATGGGAACGGAGGAGACTTAAAGAGGAACACCTTTCCTATCTATAAATATAAGTCTCTAGTAATGAGGAGAGTAAAAGATCTTGAAGAACTCCAGGATGAGGGGGAAATTCCATCAGCCTCTCTATCTTTGTGGGTTCCATTTAACACGAAAAAGAGATGGAAACAGTACTGGATTGTGTGAAAGCATTTACATTATTCTCATGGTTTCTTCCCAACCGCCAACACTGATTCCAGACAACTTTACTGTGTAAGGAGAAGGTGTAACTGATGTTGCAGTCACTGATTATCACCACAAATTTTGAACATCAAGACCCTATTGATTCCATGAATCCATTGCTCTGTGTATAAGTAGTGGGTTGAGTGTTAGCTGAAGGAGAAATGGACCCCATGACATTTGAAACCTTCTGCCAGTCCTGAGCCTCTTTGTCCACACATCTATTTCTTGCCCTTCATCTACTCTACTCTGTTAACACTGGGAGACTGACCACTGCCTCCTACCTGGAAAGGAGTCTCAGATGTCCCTGGCCTGGCACTTTTTTAGGGTGCAATTATCCTAGTGATGTACCTGCCAGCCTCCTTCTTTCCTCCCTGGAATGAAATTTAAATAATAAGAAGTGTTAAAATGCATACAAGCAACATCAATAGTGTAAGACTTCAGCTTATACAATTATTGTTCTACACGTTTTCTGTTTCTTTATTAGTACAGAAAACTCTAAAATAAGTCATAGGCCATCTGTTGGCATTAACCTCAGGGGACCAAGGGTAAAAGGGGCTCAAGGCTTACATATCTGAGTACCGGGAAAAAAACAGAGTCAGCTGATTTACCTAAGGGTCTTGAAAGGAATACCCTGGGGATTAATTTAGCTCGAGTTGAGATTTAATTTGAAGTTTTTCTTCTCTTATTTGACTTTGAAAACATGCAAAGAAAAAAATATTACTGTAATGACAATTTACTGTTCTATTGTTCCTGAGTCTGCTACTTTCAAAGCACAAATCAATAATATTTAAACTGAGCTTCAAGTGCTTTCATATATCACCACCAATCCTGAAATCAAAGCTCTGGTACAACTACAAAATGTCACACCTTAAGATTTTTTTTTTTTTTTTTTAGTCAATAGAGGTTTTTGTTGTTGTTCTTGTTACTTTTCTTTTTTAAAAAAGACACACAATTTAGGAAAATTTAGAAAACCTATTTCTTCCAATAATAATTGGAGCACTTTTGTAGGCTGTGTGGCTATTGCTAAAGACTGTTTTACACATGACAAGCTTTTTTTATTCAAATTTATCACGTATTTGCTCACTCGATTAGTAGTTCTGGTAAAGTCTTATTCTTAAAGTCTCATGTATGCTAAGCACTCTCAGAATTGCAGATAAATGGCTTTAGAACAGAAGATGGTGCAGCAGATGGGGTCTTGGTTGCACAACAGACATAAAAGACACTTAGAAAGCCACATCTCGGGGAGCAACACTTCCAGAAGTAAGTTGGTGGATGATTAATATAGTTGTGAGTTCGGTCAGCTACTGCAATTCCAATTCTTTAGCATTCCAAGGGCATTTTGGCATAGTCTTACAGATTTTTCAATGGTGAGGGATTCATGTCTGTTCATTACCTGATTACCAATGACCAAAACAAGCTTGAATAATCAGTCTGATCCTCAATTTTATACAGATAATTTAAAAAATAAAACCAAGGGTCTAGGAGTTAATACCAGAAGGAAGAGATCGTGTGTGGGCTTGTTCCACAGAGGAAAGCGTCATAACTTTAGTGATAAACTATAAGCTGATATTGATAAAAGTGGAACACACCCTCTGAAAGGCTCCTTTAATTGATCAAGTGGTCGGTTTCTATAAATATTTATGTGGCAAGCGTGAGGCAGAAGATCATCTGCACTTAAAAGAGGAAAGATTCTGAAAGTTAGATTCTGAGTGCTTATGTTTTTATGGTATTTGTTACCTGGCTATTTTTATTTTCTCCTTGAGTAATTAAATTACTATGACTTACCTTAATTCTCCCCCATGGTGATCACTGAAAAGAATATCTGGATTTAATTACTGAGAGAGTTAAGGTTTATCTTAGATCACAGTATTTATACTGATATCTGAATTGGAAAGTTGAGCCTGCCCCTTTATTCCACCCTTGGGCGTGGAACATGCAGGAAGATCATATGATATCATCTAGAGGTTGACAGAATAACAGAACCATACCTTGAAAAGGAATAAATGAATAGTCTTGACCACCCCAATAAACGAAGGACTTTTCTTTCTTTCACCTGCATGGTACTTTTGTTATATACTGTCCACTGTGCACATCTAATAACCTGCTTAATATTCTTCTTTATCTGCATTCCTCATTTTCCCAGCTACAAAATAATAAATTCCCTCAGGGCTAGAACTGCATCTTACCTAACTCCATCCAATGTTGGATTTTTAAAAGGCTCAACTCTCATTTTCACAGTTTATGTGTGTTACCCAAGTTGCAACTCTGAATTTGATTTTTGTTCAGGTAAAAAACCCAGCTGACTGAGTGGCTGTAGGGATTAAATAAAATCATGTAAGAGGAAAGCACTTTACAAATGTACAGATGATAGTTGTTAATATTACCGAGTGTTGATGGATAGTTCATTAATCGAAGGGCCGGAAGGAGATAAACAATCTCAAAGGAGGTGTTTGTGACACAGGGAGCAGAGCTTTGGGCATGAGATTGGCAATTTGACATGTAGTGTCTGCACTAAATGCTGCCCCCCTGCCCTTTGATTTGACCAGTATCAACTCTGAACTGTGATGGAGCTTTGTGCTGGCAGCAAAACCTGCGCCTGCTGCTACAGCTGGAATGGAAAGAAGCCAATTTCCACTGCGTTCATTATTGGCATGAAAGAGTTCACTCTTTGATTCCTTATTCATTTTGCCAAAATGATGCCAGAACTCAGGGTGAGCAACAACATCATTACAGGTATTTCGTAATTTCCAGAGACTCTTTTGGTCGGTTGCTTCTCTACTGGTAAGATTATTCTGTTTCTATTAGTTAAATCATATTATTGGCCAAAGTAGCTTGGGACAGTCCCAACTGTCCTGTTTCTCCAGAAAGTCTCCCTGGGCTGGTCCAGCCTCCCCATAGAGCCTCTCAGAGGCTGAGAGAGGCCAGGTTACTTCTATTTTTTGAGTATATGGCGACATAATACTAATGTATAATAATTTTTAAAAATTAAGAAATGCAGGGACTTCCCTGGTGGTCCAGTGGTTAAGACTCTGCACTCCCAAGGCAGGGGGCACGGGTTTGATCCCTGGTCAGGGAACTAGATCCCGCATGCCGCAAGTAAGAGCCTGCAGGCCACGACTAAAAGATCCTGCATGACACAGCTAAGACCCGGCGCAGCCAAATAAATAAATAAATATTTTTTTAAAATGAAGAAAGGCAAACAAGATTACAAAAATGTAGTGTGTTTTAAAAGTTTATAGTTAATAAATTAATCTTTGTACCAGAAGATAGTATAATACTATATAATTGTTATTTATTAGGTAATTGTGGGATTTACTTTTTAAACCTTGCTAGTAATTTGTTTAAGAAAGTTTGTGTTACATTCTCTAGCCAATGACATGGGAGAGCAAGTAAGGTGGAGTTTATCTCACTCCTTAAAAAGAACACAGAAAAGGGACATTTCCCTTTTCTGCCTTTGAATGTTGTCTTCAACATTCAGCTATCTTGAAGTGTTCATGGAATCCAGCCTAAGGGAAAAGCCATCCATCCCTGAGGATGGCCAAAAGGGAAGACAAAAGGATATTTGTCCTTCATAATGTTATTGAACTGTTGAATTTTCCAGCTCTACCAGATGCTTTCTGTTGTCACTTAGCCCCATTTCAATCTTTCTGTGGTCTTCTCTTTATAGCTGGTGGGAGGGGGGGTGGTATGAGAACCCTAGAAACAGCATTTCCCAGACTCCCTTGCCAGCTGGTTGCTGGTAGCTTCTGTCAATGGCAAGGCACTTGCACAAGACTGGATGGAGGGAAGAAGGAAGACTGAAGTAGTTCTTTATGTTTCTGGCTTTAGCATTAAGAGCAGTGAGAGACTGCAGGCAATTGTTGTTTCCTATACCAGCAACAGCAGGCAAATGCAGGTGGCTGGGCTATCCAGCAGTATTCAAGGCACCACAGGCTCCTGGCTCAGCAGCAGTAATACTGGGCCCAGCAGCCTTACCCACAGAAACACTCAGGAGGTCACCCTTTGGCTTCTCTAGCCCTTTCAATACCTTGGTGAGCAATTCCTTATATTGAAGTTCCTCTGCTTGAAAAATCTACACTGATTTATATTTTCCTGTCTAGACCCTGACTGATATATCATCTGGGGAGCTGCTTTCCCTTCAGACTTGTTATAAGAAATAGTGAATTGCTGTTATTGTTAGAACTACTTAATTGAAGCTAAAAGCATCCTAAGTGATGCTCAGTTTGGGATACAGAGTGGGTAGGGGAAAGGGAATTTGTTGAGCCACTACTCAATGCCAAGCTTTGTGGAAAGTAATTGATATACAGTATCTTATGTTTTTAATAGAATAATTGTATGTTACTTGTCATATACATTTTTCTCCTGTTATAATCTTGTTGAGGACATAGTCTCTCTATTTATCTGTATTTGTCATTCACCATTCCTTGAAAAGGACTTGTCCAGAGCAGGTTCAATTTATTTTTGGATATTCTGAAGCCAAACCAAAGGCATGATGCGTACTTTTTGTTCTCCTCTGTTTTGAAAATCTTGACGTTTCTTTTCACATTTTCCAGGTTCACCAGTAGTCAAAGCAAATTAGCAGCTACAACCCTGCCTAAGCCCATGTGAAATAAATGTCAATGAAATCTTTTATCTGTAGGTTATTTTGACATAAGGAATGTCTATTTTTTGAGGCAAAAACTGAAAACCTACTTATCAAATTCTGAACTGCTGAACCAGCCTCAACACAACTGATGGCTCTTTAAACAACCCAGCTTTCCCTTTAATGGTCCTCATTAAGCACTCTCTGTGCTTTCCAAATGAATGAAGTAAAGTCGACTAGCGACTAGCGACTAGCATGTTGGCTAATTTCCCTTTGAACAGTTTCTCCCTCCCCAGCCTCTCCACACTTGCCAAATCCCACCAGGCAGCCTGCCGTGGGGGAAACCTGGTTACCAGGGGGGTGTGGGTGATGGGTTTTAAACAGTTATAAGTCAGCAGAGGAGAAATGTGAATGCTTCACAAAATCAGCCATCTGGCCTTGGAATGAGAACGCAGGGAAGATTCAGAAGGGAAATCAAGAAAGAAGAGAAGAAAGGCACTGCTGGGGTACTGGGGAGGAGGGCACAGGCTCAGGGAGAAGGGGTTCTAACGTGATTCCAGCTCCAGCTCCGAGATGAGGGGAGGCAGGCCCTGCTGAGCAGAAAGGCTGGGGATGGGAAGAAAGCAGAGCCAGCTTTCTGGCTAAGCTGCTTACGGAGGATGTTAGCGAGGATTCTGACTCTGGGAGGGGCCTGTGCAGAGGGGCTTGAGCTTAAAATTGGCTCCTTTTGCTACCTGAGAACTGGAGAGATGAAAATAAAAGTCTAAATGGAATGCTTCTATTTTTCAACTTAATTGAAATGAAGGCTTGTTACAGAAAATGTGGGAAAAGCAGAAAATTAGAAAGAAGAAAACAGTAGTCTCATTAGCCAGTCCTCTGTCATCCCACCTCCCAAACATAACCTGTGCCGTCATTAAGGCGTATGCCCTTCCTTTGCTTTTCTATGCCAGCATTTGCATTACATAATCATAACGATGCTGTTTGTACAACTTTGCAATTCTATTGTTTTCGCCTAATGTTATTTTGGAATCATTTCCCTGTTTTTTCATATTGTGATTTGTATTATTATAATTATGCATAATATGACGTCAAATATGTGCAGTTCCTAACACATCCATTTACCTATAGTTATATATTTATGCTGTTTCTAGTGTTTTGTTATAAATAATGCTACCATGTACACCTAAATGTCAAGTTTATTTGCTGTTTCAGATTATTTCCTTAGGCTAGTCCTACAAATACATTGATTGAGTGAATAGGCAAACATATTTTTGTCTATTGACACAGTAAATGGATATTTAATTCTGAAAAACCTCTACATACCTTTACAGGTAAAATATTTTCTTCATTCATTATCCTTACAAGAACACATCACCCCTCACCCCCGTACTTCTTCCTAGCATGGTGTAGAATAGCATAAGAGTTCTAGGTCTCTTTACCCCTAAAAAAATAAAATAAGAATATAGATTGCAGTCTGTATCACTTGAGTATGCATCTAAAACTATTAAGCTTTTGCAGGAGTAACGACTTTTCTGCCCCCAGCCCCAACAGGCGCACTTTCAGTAGGACTGTTATTCAGTAGTGCAGGACTGAATGGTTGATGTCGAATGTGCCACTGAAATGCATGTAAGAGAGCTCTAACAAGACCAATGCTACACCTGCAAGTAGCTGCCACCAAATGAATAGCAGTGCTTTGCAAGTACCCATAGGTAAGCATTCTATGCATAACAGAAAAGCTGAATTGACAGATGTTATTGACTGAGTGCTTGTGCCCCAATTTGTATGTTGAAGCCCTAAACCCCAATGTGATTGTGTGTGGAAGTGGTGGGTAATTGGGTTTAGATGAGGTCATGACGGTGGAGCCCCCGTTACAAGATTATGCCCTTATAAGTAGAGGAAGAGACCAGAGCTCTTGCTCTTTCTCTGCCATGTAAGGACACAGCAAGAAGGCCACCATCTACAAACCAGACAGAGGGTTGTCACCAGATGCCAAATCTACTGGCACCTTGATCTTGGACTTCCAAGCCTCCGAAACTGTGAGAAGTAAATATTTGTTGCTTAAACCACCCAATCTATGGTATTTTCTGACAGCAGTTCGAACAAAGACAACAGATCATATTGATCCACTTCTAACTCTCAAAACTTTCTTAGCTGCCCAAAGATTTAATTTGCTTCCAGTTATAACACTAGTGTCACAAGTCAAATCACGATAAGGAGTATTTTCAAAAGAAATACAAACAGGCTTCTTGCTCCTTTTACTAACTCTCAATTACCTCACATCACTTCCTACTAGTAAGTAGTCTAAGCATATCCTTCAAAGTCAATAGCCTGTAATAATATTGCTTATCTATTATGAGAGAGTAATTAAACAAGAAAATTTCCTCTTTTCTCTTCCCCGTTTCTGTACTTTTACCATTCTGGGGGTCTTGCTACTTTGAAGAGTGTCATAGAGCCAGGGAGTTTTCTTAGTAACCAGTCTTAATCACTCATTTTACCTATAGGGAGATTGTGGCCTGGCTAAAGAAAGGGACTTAATTAATTCATGATTAGAAGTGAAAAACCTACCTTTGATTTGACAGCCCACTCCCCATCCCACCCCCCACTATCCATCAAGAAACATATTACTTATACCAACTATGTTTCTTGCTCCTCCCAACATTCTTCTGCCTATTGAATACTTATGAAAAAGGAAATAATCATACAGACTTTTTAAAATGAAGAAGTCACTAATTCCCAAAAAAGCTACCCTATATAACTTATGTTCCTTACAAAGCTACACTTGAAATGAAATAGTTCTAATTTATTACCACTGATAGTATACATAGGTAGAAAATTATAGCCTTAAATCTATCCATCTTAAGTTGAACATAACTCTACATTGTTGCACCCACGTCTAATGTCAACATTAGACATATATAAGAAACCAAAATTTGCTTCATGTAAAGCAAGTATTTTAATCAATAAATACATTAATGATGAGATATTGTCAGCCACCACAAAAATTGTACAATAAGCTAATTCTTTCTTTAACAATAAAACAATTTTAATTATTGCATTTCTGTGAGAAATTTCATGTGAGGAGGAGAACATTTTGTGAAGTCTCTTATTAACCCAGTTTTTAACAAGAAGTGCAAAATGGAAGGTAATCAGCCTTTGTGCACAGCATTATAATGATGGTAATCGAAACCATGCAATCACATAGATATTTTGCTCTCTATAACTAGCTCTGAATAATCAGTGATTTTCAATGGCAGAAGTGGCTATCTCAATTGCAACACTAGAAAAGCATTGTGATGTTTATGTTTAACCCAGATATAGTCTCTTTTGATGGTTTTTATAAGGAGCAAGATTTCAATGGGAGGGAAGAAAACAAGAGTTGTTTTTAATATTACAATTTAGTTGAGCATTTTGTTCAGAATTGTAAAAATGCATTACTACTTGCTTGGTTTTATCAAATTACTTTTTAAAAACATTACCTTAAGAATAAGAGAGGTGCGCCACGGCTACTCACCAGAAACTGAAGCCCTCGGCTACAGCCTGAGACCGGAAGCAGAACTGGTAGCACCGGGCAGTACTGAGGAAGGAGTTGCGGGGTGGCTCACTGCCACGTGTGTAAAGTTTTCTTCGTGGGGGGCTGGATTCACATGACAAGTTATCTCTGGAGTTCAAGTTTGAGTTGAAACCAGCCTCAAGTTTCACCTGTCCTCACTGACCCGTGGATTTCTGTGTGACCAGGGCAAGTCTGCTGGTGATGTATACCCTCAAGGTATTTGTGTGAGAAAGTCTTTATTTCTTCTGTATTTTTGAAGCACAGTTTCTCTGGACAGAGAATTCAAGGAGTGAAAGCAACAGGCAGCTCTACCCACCACCAGACCCTCCCATCGGGAAACTTGCACAAGCCTCTTAGGTAGCCTCATACACCAGAGGGCAGACAGCAGAAGCAGGAAGAACTACAATCCTGCAGCCTGTGGAACAAAAACCATATTCACAGAAAGATAGACAAGACGAAAAGGTAGAGGGCTATGTACCAGACGAAGGAACAAGATGAAACCCTAGAAAAACAACTAAATGAAGTGGAGATAGGCAACCTTCCAGAAAAAGAATTCAGAATAATGATAGTGAAGATTATCCAGGACCTCAGAAAAAGAATGGAGGCAAAGATCGAGAAGATGCAAGAAATGTTTAACAAAGACTTAGAAGAATTAAAGAACAAACAAACAGAGGTGAACAATACAATAACTGAAATGAAAACTACACTAGAAGGAATCAACAGCAGAATAACTGAGGCAGAAGAACGGTTAAGTGACCTGGAAGACAGAATGGTGGAATTCACTGCTGCGGAACAGAATAAAGAAAAAAGAATGAAAAGAAATGAAGACAGCCTAAGAGACCTCTGGGACAACATTAAACGCAACAACATTCGCATTATAGGGGTCCCAGAAGGAAAAGAGAGAGAGAGGAAGGACCAGAGGAAATATTAGAAGAGATTATAGTTGAAAACGTCCCTAACATGGGAAAGGAAATAGCCACCCAAGTCCAGGAAGCGCAGAGAGTCCCATACAGGATAAACCCAAGGAGAAACATGCCGAGACATATAGTAATCAAACTGGCAAAAATTAAAGACAAAGAAAAAGTATTGAAAGCAGCAAGGGAAAAATGACAAATAACATACCAGGGAACTCCCATATGGTTAACAGCTGATTTCTCAGCAGAAACTCTACAAGCCAGAAGGGAGTAGCATGATATACTTAAAGTGATGAAAGGGAAGAACCTACAACCAAGATTACTCTACCCAGCAAGGATCTCATTCAGATTCGATGGAGAAATCAAAAGCTTTACAGACAAGCAAAAGCTAAGAGAATTCAGCACCACCAAACCAGCTTTACAACAAATGCTAAAGGAACTTCTCTAAGTGGGAAACACAAGAGAAGAAAAGAACCTACAAAAACAAACCCAAAACAATTAAGAAAATGGTCATAGGAACATACATATCGATAATTACCTTAAACGTGAATGGATTAAATGCTCCGACCAAAAGACACAGGCTTGCTGAATGGATAAAAAACAAGACCCATATATATGCTGTCTACAAGAGACTCACTTCAGACCTAGGGACACATACAGACTGAAAGTGAGGGGATGGAAAAAGATATTCCATGCAAAAGGAAATCAAAAGAAAGCTGGAATAGCAATACTCATATCAGATAAAATAGACTTTAAAATAAAGAATGTTACAAGAGACAAGGAAGGACACTACATAATGATCAAGGGATCAATCGAGAAGAAGATATAACAATTATGACTATATATGCACCCAACATAGGAGCACCTCAATACATAAGGCAACTGTTAACAGCTATAAAAGAGGAAATCTACAGTAACACAATAATAGTGGGGGACTTTTAACACCTCACTTACAACAATAGACAGATCATCCAAAATGAAAATAAATAACGAAACAGAAGCTTTAAATGACACAATAGATTAGATAGATTTAGTTGATATTTATAGGACATTCCATCCAAAAACAGCAGATTACACTTTCTTCTCAAGTGTGCACGGAACATTCTCCAGGATAGATCACATCTTGGGTCACAAATCAAGCCTCAGTAAATTTAAGAAAATTGAAATCATATCAAGCATCTTTTCTGACCACAACACTATGAGATTAGAAATGAATTACAGGGAAAAAAACATAAAAAACACAAACACATGGAGGCTAAACAATACGTTACTAAATAACCAAGACACCACTGAAGAAATCAAAGAGGAAATCAAAAACTACCTAGAGACAAATGACAATGAAAATACGACGACCCAAAACCTATGGGATGCAGCAAAAGCAGTTCTAAGAGGGAAGTTTATAGCTATACAAGCCTACCTCAAGAAACAAGAAAAATCTCAAGTAAACAATCTAACCTTACACCTAAAGGAACTAGAGAAAGAAGAACAAACAAAACCTAAAGTTAGCAGAAGGAAAGAAACCATAAAGATCAGAGCAGAAATAAATGAAATAGAAACAAAGAAAACAATAGCAAAGATCAATAAAACTAAAAGCTGGTTCTTTGAGAAGGTAGACAAAATTGATAAACCATTAGCCAGACTCAACAAGAAAAAGAGGGAGAGGACTAAAATCAATAAAATTAGAAATGAAAAAGGAGAAGTTACAACAGACACTGCAGAACTACAAAGCATCCTAAGAGACTACTACAAGCAACTCTATGCCAATAAAATGGACAACCTGGAAGAAATGGACAGATTCTTAGAAAGGTATAATCCTTCGAAGACTGAACCAGGAAGAAACAGAAAATATGAACAGACCAAATCACAAGTAATGAAATTGAAACTGTGATTAAAAATCTTGCAACAAACAAAAGTCCAGGACCAGACGGCTTCACAGGTGAATTCTATCAGACATTTAGAGAAGAGCTAACACCCATCCTTCTCAAACTCTTCCAAAAAATTGCAGAGGAAGGAACACTCCCAAACACATTCTATGAGACCACCATTGCCCTGATACCAAAATCAGACAAAGATGCTACAAAAAGGAAAACTACAGATCAATATCACTGATGAATATAGATGCAAAAATCCTCAACAAAATACTAGCAGAGTCCAACAACACATGAAAAGGATCATACACCATGATCAAGTGGGATTTATTCCAGGGATGCAAGGGTTCTTCAATATATGCAAATCAATCAATGTGATACACCATATTAACAAATTGAAGAATAAAAAACTGTATCATCATCTCAATAGATGCAGAAAAAGGTTTTGACAAAATTTAACACCGATTTATGATAAAAACTCTCCAGAAAGTGGGCATAGGGGGAACCTAGCTCAACATAATAAAGGCCATATACGACAAACCCACAGCAAACATCATTCTAATGGTGAAAAACTGAAAGCATTTCCTCTAAGATCAGGAACATGACAAGGATGTCCACTCTCACCACTATTATTCAACCTAGTTTTGGAAGTCCTAGCCACAGCAATCAGAGAAGAAAAAGAAATAAAAGCAATACAAATTGGAAAAGAAGAAGTAAAACTGTCACTGTTTGCAGATGACATGATACTATACATAGAGAATCCTAAAGATGCCATCAGAAAACTACTAGAGGTAATCAATGAATTTGGTAAAGTCACAGGATACAAAATTAATGCACAGAAATCTCTTGCATTCCTATACACTAAAGATGAAAAATCTGAAAGAGAAATTAAGGAAACACTCCCATTTACCATTGCAACAAAAAGAATAAAATACTTAGGAATAAACCTACCTAAGGAGACAAAAGACATGTATGCAGAAAACTATAAGACACTGATGAAAGAAATTAAAGATGATACCAACAGATGGAGAGATATACCATGTTCTTGGATTGGAAGAATCAATATTGTGAAATTACAGTTACTTAAGTAGTTTTATTTATTTATTTATTTTTTGAATTTTCTTTTAATTATTTTTTTATACAGCAGGTTCTTATTAGTCATCAGTTTTATACACATCAGAATAACTGAGGCAGAGTCTTTCTATTTCTCTGAGTTCTACATCCAAAACCTTTAAAAATTATATCTTCTTCCTGGGCTATCCCATAGCCCCCTGATGTAGCACTATAGGCAAAATTGGTCTTTCTAAAAAATATTGACTTTCTAAAGATTAAAGAAACATTTAGTTTTTCTTACTGGAAAATTACTGAATGATCCCAAAGTATATAAAATCCACTCATAAAATTCCAACAGCCGCCATCAGATTTTTTTATCACTTCTAACTCACAAAAATAGGGAAACCATATTTGATTAAAGATTAGCTGGCATGTTTTAGAGAGTTTCAAATGGAATTTGGAGAAGGAAACGATAAAACATTGGAAACTTTGAATGATCTCAATGGAAAGAACAGCAATGAGAGAAGCTTCTGGGACTATAGAAAGAAAAATAATTAAAAAGAAGATCAGGAAAGTTTCTTATTGCATTATATATCTGTCTACATATCTGTGAGTGGGGCAAGTAATAAACAAAGGGGCCTGGAAATTGTGAAGCAGAAGATTCTCCTTGAGAATTCTCACACTTAACAGGAGATTCCCATGTCCAAGGATCCAGCAAAATGGAAAATCATATAGAAATATTGAGGTTCAAGTCAATAGCAAGGGAATGAAGAGGTTTATTTCTCCTTTTAGGGCTATAAACAGGTATGTAGATGTGGAACAAGAAACCTGGGGCCAAAAAAATGAGAATTAAAACAATTTTAAGGAGAGATTTTAAAGGATCAAGCAGATCCTAAAAACATCTAGAAGTTCTGAGATTTTAAAAATCTGCTTTATTTTGTTTAACTCAATGTTTTGTAAACATTTAAATAAGATTTAGATATATTTCTTAAGTAATGCCAGTTAATATTGCATAAAACTAATATATGTAAGATACACTTTGGGAAATTAGCATTTTTGGCTTATGAATTAGCAGAAGCAATTTAAGAGCTAAGAAGGCAAGCTCTGGAATCAGAATGTCTGAATTTGAGCCTGCTCTCAAACTTAATTCTAATGTGATCTTGGACTTCTAATTTAAACATTCTGTACCTCTGTTTTCTTATCTATAAAATGAGGCTCGGAATAGCATTTTTCTCCTAATGTTGTTATAAAGGTTACAGGCATAAAACCTGTAAAACACTTAGCACAGTGCTGGGACCATGGTAAATTCTCGATGAATATTAGTTACCATCATCATCATCATTGTCATCATCCTCATTACTATCAGTGAACTGGACCAGCTTTAAAAAAATCAGAGAAGAATAATATATTGATCAGGATAGACCAGAATTTCCCTATGGTGACAACATCCTAATTCCAGTGATTTAAATCTGCTCCACCAGGAGAAGTGTATTCATCCGAGTCACTCAAGGGCTCAGGTTGTGGAGGCTCTATTTTGTCACGTTTCCATGATTGTTGACCCAGGAAAAGAGAACATGTAGAATCACACAGAGTAATTAAAGCTTCTAACCAAAAGTGACATAAGTTCCTTCAGTTCCCATTTCACTGGCCAAAGTAGGTCACTTAACTTCAATCCTTGCCAGGTATACTTCCCTTCCTTGTTTTCTTACTACCTGTTGACAGCTTAGTACCTATATTGCTCTTCAGTTGGCTGCCCATCCCATTCGTATCATGCATTACTTTTGACCAATTTTTCTAAGATTAGAAGATTTCATGAATAATATCCCTTCTAACTTTAAACTTCTAAGACCATGAGATCTCTGAAAGCTTTTCCAGGCCTAAAGTAGTATGATTATAAATCTTTCCGTTGTGTACTTTAGGCCATAATGTACCCCCTCATTTATCTGCAGAATGACCATTAGAGTCAACTCCCAATTTTTAATAATGGTGGATAGAGAAGAAGGTATACTGAACAAACAATGCTGGGTTATAAAGCCGAAACGTTTTAAAAACCAAAGAAAAAATATTTTTAAATTAGAACAAACTAAGCCAGAACAATATAAATAATGGCCAAAAACCCCAACAACTCCTTGACCCCAGCAAATAGATAAAATCACATATATCACAGTTACTCACAGTATATAGCAGTTTTTCTAAATGAGTGATTCACACTGGGGTGCTTGTTAAAAATGCAAATTCCTAAGTCTCTACATGAGATCTGCTGAATTGTTATCAAAGCATCTGGCCATATTAGGTACTTCATTAAATAGTAGCTATTTTTACTTTTAGTAGGTAAAACTATTAAACATATCTTTTAAAAAAGAAAGGAATAAGAAGAAAACTCATGACAGGACTTTTCCTGTCTACAAAGGCAATGTGAAGGTAGCTGTAGCAGAAATTAGGTGTGAGGGCTCCAATGAGGGTGGCAATGAGGATACAGAGGAGAAAGGAGGAGTCTTGGTAATGCGAGTGAAAAAGAGGAAGAATAAAGCAATGAGTGAGGCATCTCCAAATTCTTGAGCCTGGCTGAGTAACAAGCAGGGGATGATTAAATTTTCAAAGGAATGGTGCAGACAACAAATGTTACAAAGGGTCAACAAGTTAGCAAAGCCATGTGGCCGACCCAGAGCATTTGGGCCAGCCTTAGGAAAGGGACATATGGGGACAATGTTTCATAGAAAAAAATATGATAGTAATTTGTGATAGACATGATATGGGATTGAGGGGAGCATACGGGCAAGCTGAAAGTAACCTTGAGATTTCCAGGCAGTGTGACAAGGATGGACGGTGTTTGGTTTGCAGGAAAAAAAAATTTAGTAGGAGTTGGATAAACTTTATTTTTCTAGTGGTGGAAATGTTACTTCAAACCCACTTCAAACTGGTATAGAAGGGTTTATGCTGTAGTTTATTATTCAAAGCCAGAGTTTAATGTTGCATACAGGTGATTATTTGAAGTCAGGACACCCCAGCTAGCTCAAAGTGCTACTACATGTTCCGCGACACTTCCCTTTCACCTCCTCTGCCTCTTTGACTTAATATCCACCTCCACTCCATGATTCACTTGGGTTTTGCGACAAATCCCTCCCGACAATCCCACAAATCTTCCCAGACTTAGTGCAAAGTCATGGAGCTGAACTAACCTCCCAGTTTTTGTTTTGACTTTGGGGTTGTTCTTTCAGGTGTGTAGGAAGGAGGCTTCCTGAGCAACAGGGTTAAAAATCATGGAGAAAGATGCCTGAAAGGGTAGCTGGCCCTGCCGCAGGGCCCTGAGAGCTGTTCACACCCACGCGAACGACAGCTGCACGTCTCTGAGAGTTCCTGGGGAGAGGCTCACAGCAGAAATCTCACTGCTTGATTTGTAGTTGCCAATTTGAGCTTGCAGCCTAGTATGTGTTTTGATTTGATGACTCAGCAAATTGGATGAGGTAGTCATAAATGGGCGATGAATATGAGAAAGAAAACAGCCTGTTTGTAATAAACTGTCACCTATCTTTGGAGAGGCAAGTTTTTTAAGAGGAGAAATGTGGCTGAATTTGGAAGTTAGAAATCTGCAAAAGTTTGCATGTGATGCTACAGGGACATTACTGTTTGGGAAAAATAGTCCTAAGAATGGAGGGATTCTACATCTGTCTTATTCTGACTTTGATTCTTTTCTTGAAAAACTGCTATCACGCGAAAACCTCAGCTCTAGACAGAATTTGGGGTCATGTCAAGCAGTCAGGTGTACCTTCAAGGAAAAAAGGAACTGACAGCTGGAGAATTATGCCTCAGAAATTCCCAACAGCGTTAATGAGGAGGTCAGCTTCACACCTCCTGCAAGGAGGCAAGCTTCTTCCCATCAGGTGTTTTGTCTATAAAGGCTGGAGAGATGTCTTTGATAAAATTCAAAGAGCCTGAAGAATTATAATAAAATAAAAATCAGCAGTTCAAAAATTTTCATGAATCTAAGACCTGCCATGGGAGTGTATTATAGAAGCATATGTTCAGCCCCTGAGATTTTGATGCAACTGGTTTGGAGTGGTCCTGGGAATCTACATTTTTAAATAAGCACTAAGAGGATTCTGAAAGAGTAAGTCCAAGAATTACACTTGGATAAACATTGAATTAGAAAAAGATGTAGAGGGGGACTTCCCTGGTGGCGCAGTGGTTAAGAATCCTCCTGCCAATGCAGGGGGCATGGGTTCGAGCCCTAGTCTGGGAAGATCCCACATGCCACGGAGCAACTAAGCCCGTGTGCCACAACTACTGAGCCTGCACTCTAGAGTCTGCGAGCCACAACTACGGAGCCTGTGTGCCACGAATACTGAAGCCCGCGCCCCTAGAGCTCATGCTCCACAACAAGAGAAGCCACCACACCACAATGAAAGAGTAGCCCCCGCATGACGCAACTAGAGAAAGTCTGCGCGCAGCAACGAAGACCCAATGCAACCAAAAATAAATTTTAAAAATTAAATAAAATTAAAATTAAAAAAAAAAAATAGAAAAAGATGTAGAGGAAGGGGACGAATTAACCTACCTTTCTTCCTCCCACAGATAATTGTTGAACTCTTGCTATGGACCCGGCACTTTGCTATGTAATAGGGATATAATGGTATATTTGTTTTCTAGGGCTGATATAACAAATTATCACAAATTGGGCACCTTAAAACAACAGAAATTCATTCTCTCCCAGTTTTGGAGTCCAGAAATCCAAAATCAAGGTGTGAACAGGGTCAGTTCCTTTGGGAGGCTCTGAGTGAGAATCTGTCCCATGCCTCTCTCCTGACTTCTAGTGGTTTCCTGACAATCCTTGGTGTTCCTTGGCTTGTAGATACATTACTCCAATCTCTGCCTTCATCTTCACACCTTCTTTTCTGTGTCTCTGTGTGTCCTTTTCTGTCTCTTACAAAGATACTCTGCTTAGATTGAGGACCCTCCCTAATCCGGTATGATCTCCTCTTAAGCTTTACCATAAATATATCTGCAAAGACCCTATTTCCCAAAATCAGATCACATCCTGAGATTCTGGGTGGAAGTGATTGGGGGTGGAGGAATATTCAACCCACTACAAATAATGAGCAAAAGTAGAATTGGTCCCTGCCCTCATGGAGCTTATAGTCCTTTTGGGGAGATAGATACTCAGCAAGTAATCACTCAAAGGAATGTAAAAGTTCGCTAGGTCTCTGTATCTGAACAGGTGGGCAACTTTTAACAGGAGTGACTATGACTAATTTGGATAAGCCTACTTGCTATTTCAGCCTCACTGTGAGAACCCTAATGTTTCCTCTTCTTCTTCTTTATTATAATTAGACATAGTTCTTGTTCTTTTACGGTTCTTAACTTTGACGACTGGCCTCCTTTCCCATCTCCTTCCACCTGTCTTCTAGCATTTTTGACTGTACACTCCCTCATTTAGAAACCTCTTTCAAGCTATGTTTGTCAGTCCTGGGGTACCCCTGGCTCAATTCTCCTTGCGTCTTCAAATAGGAACTCAAATAGGAACCCTGGGGCCACAAGTCCCTTGGAGCTGAAGAGTGGGCAGGTCTGAATCCAGGGCACTGGGGAACCTGTAAGAGAATTGTTTCTTGAGGAGTTTTAGGGGCAAAAGATCAGACCACATATGTGGAAAGCACTAAATAACCAAAGGCAACAAAGGCCCCATTTAGATCACTGCTTTCAGAGATAACAGAGTTTTAATTACCCATGAATTGCTTTTCAGTGAGCCACTGACCAACATTTTGCCTGAATGTCCCACAGTAAGTCTGCCTATAAAGACTTTTTACAGAGAAATCTCTGCCTCTGAAACTAAATTGACAATTTCTTTTCCTGGGCTGTTTATTGCGGCCTGTGATTGTTATGCTAATGTAGCCTCTGTTAATACTGAGGTGACTTTATAGAATGCCAAGATGTGTGGGAGCAGCATTCTATAAACCAATTAATAGTATTTTCTGGAGTGGAGAAAGCATCAATCTATTTGGCAACTAAGCAATGTTCCATGCATCATGGACTAAGGAAAGACGAATAGTGGGAGGTAGAACTTGGGGGGAAAAAATGAGACATTTGAGCATCAGTAGTTACCCACCCATCATGTAAGGAAATTAACTCTTCAAGAAAATTATATGGTCAGGCAGGTCTCCTTAACTATCCAAGTAAAAGGGATTTCTGGCCAGCTGATTCCAGACTTCTTTTCAATAAAGCAGCAGGACTATCCGCCTATGAAAGGTGGAAGCAGGGCCATTTTCAGACTTCGTAAGTCCTACCCACTGCCGTCTGAAACATATTTAAATGTAGTCACAATCTCATTAAACATATACCTTTGGGGCAAAGAGTTTGGAAAAGAAATTAATTTGCTTTCAAAAATATGTGACTACAGGTCACTCATTTAATTTATCATTGACTATAACTTCTCAGAAATCATCATACATTCTCTAGGATACTGCAAATTGTATTCAACCACATGAAAACATAATAATGAGTTAAGCTGACATAATGTTTCATTTTTGTAGACGTGGAAATAAACATCTAAGAATTTTAATTGTGCAGTTTTGTTTTTGTATTTAGAGCCAACTTTTTTTTCCCCAGGATTTAACCATTTTAGTACAACCTTGAGAAGGTCGTAGCCCCAGGCATTGTGTCTGCCGATGCAATAGACAGAATGGCCCTGGATGGGTGCCCTGGTTTCTTTTAGCTTGATGACTCTAGCCATTATGATTTTCTACTGTATTAAATTGCTCCTGTGTAATGTTTTCCAAATAACCTTCTGGTTGTAACTTGCCCACTCAAAGACTTTCCTACACAAAGAAAATGTGCTGATCAATCAAGTCCAATACTGCAAATAACAAATGTGTGTGCATATAAATAATTACTCTCCATAAAATTTATTGAATGGCTACTATATGTCAGGCACGACTATACATTTTATTCACTTTCTTTTTCTTTGGAGTATGTATGTCTTTGAGCTTTATGAAAACAATTGACAAAGGCGAAAAGAGAAGAAAGGGCAGAGATAAAGATTAGAGAAATAGAAAAACAGAAGACAGTGCAGTAGCGTGGCTTTGCCCTAGATTTCTAGAGAGAGATTACGGGGTTATACTCCTAGATCTCCTTTAAAGCTTAGTACAACCTTGGACAAGTTTTAACGCATCTGAACTTTGGTTTCATTATCCACAAAATGGAGCTAAAAATAGTACCCATTTCAGAGAACTCTTGTAAAAATTAAAAGATCCAGTATACTAAGAAGAGGGCCTGACAAGTAATGAATATTCAATAAATGTTAATTATTATGAAATCTGCTTGAAAATTTAACCTGAGTTTGGATCTCCTTGAGCCTTGCTACTGAACATTCCTGGGACCAGTGGAGGTTCAAAGTAAATCAACAGGTTTGTCCAAGATGTTAAGATGCAGTGCAATCTATGAAGAGGAAAAGTCTGACAACTTAAGGACCTGTACAGTTTTTGAATTTTCCAATATTCCAGTATCACCTTGTTTCTATTGCTTTGAAGTTAAAACATCTTAAGGCATTTTCTTTCTTACTCTTTTGAAAATACAAAACATTAAACAAAGGAGGAAAAAAACGCCCTCATGACTTAGACATTCTAGAGGTCACTGAACCTTCAAAGTTTCTAAATTGTGGGCCAGCTGCTCTTCCATCTCCCAATACAGAACAGATTTTCAGCCCAGAATTCACAGCATTCCTTTTATGTCCTTCATTAAAGGATTTTTGCATGATAGCAACTCCAGCTTCATTTCTCTTCTTTCTCTTTTGGCCAATATCTTATCTGGCAGGATTATCAGTTAAATATTCATTGGTCAAATTAGAATTCATCCAAATGGCTTCCTATTTAAAATGGCTGGGTGAATATAGCGATCATTTGTCAATGTCCCTTCTGAATTGTTATTGAGACAGACTTGCACACATTATTTGAGACAGAAAATGAATAGTTTCAGTTGCTATGGTTACAGCTAGGATAGGGGGTAGTTGTTTACAAGTGATCTTTGTTTTTTAGACTCTTCGCATGTGCACATGGTGTACATCTACATATGCATGCACACAGGTGCTTGTATATTTAAGTCCTAGGTTTTCTGGAAAAGTACCCACTTCAAATATTCTGTCTCCATTCATTCTCCTTACGGTTAGATTATTTATCATGATTTTCTTTTTAGCAGTTATAATTTCATATGTATCACAAAAAGGATATCACAGATAAGTTAGGGCCACTATCCTCAAATGTTCTGAGAATTAACAGATTTTTGCCGCTGTTGAAAATTTGTTTTTCAATATTATGATTTATTTCCTTATTCTTAAAGAGTTACCTGTTTAAACAACAAAATAATCCCCAAAAGGAACCAGAGGGAGAGTAGTTTAACAGTTTAACATTTTGCTACGTTCCTTAAGCACTGCACTAGGCAGAGTCCTCAACTGAAAGCAAAAAAAAAAACCTGAGTCTGGCAGATTAAGGAGAAAAAGGGCTTCATTAAAAATATGAGGAGCTCCCTCAGACTCACAGGAAGGGTAGAAAATCAGGCTCAATCCTAAACTTCCAGGAACAAAACCCTAAATCACTCCACAGAATCGGTGTATTTAAAAAAGCAAAGACAAAAACAAAAACAAAACCTGCCTCCCTCATGTTCCAGGTGCCCTATTTTGTATCTCTGCCCCTTGAGCACCAGGAACTCAGCCTTACTGCCGCCACCTCTCTCTTCCACTCCAATGCCACATTTCTACACGAGGGATGCGGCTTTTTAATCAAGGTAGTCGCAGCTGATGCCACCTTTACCAGGAAATGGATCCGGCTCATCACGCTGATCACTTCTTATTTTAAGTCTCATGGGAGTGTCTCTAATTGGAGGAGGAGCTGGATCATTTTACTGCACCCTAACTGGGAAGGGAGGCTGGGAAATGAATTAGTTGCCTGGCTTTTACCAGGAGGTGGCAGGACTCAAAGGCAAACAAACAAAAAACAAACAAAGAAAAACAACAAAGAAAAAACCCAAAAACCTCAAGAGTGTAAAGCTTCAGAAAGATGCTGGAAGGCTGGAAAACATAACAAACGACCCCTATAAATACAATCTGATGTGTATATAATGGTTTTTAGTTAAAAATATTTAAATCAACCAGTTAATTAATTCAAACAAGGAAGAAATTCTCCACCCTTCGATCTAAGGCTAATTCCTCTCCTTGTGTACCACGTCCATCCTCTCTCACCTCAAGAGCATTGCTCCAAAAACACATTAGAAATATTATTCTTTCTACCTGATTATTTTCAACAGAATATAAACATACTGTTATTTCTCTCATCTTAAAAACACACAAATACCTTTCTATCCCGTCCACCTCTTCTCTTTCCAGTTACTGCCCTCAAGCTACAGCCCCATTCTGATACGTTTTGCAGCAAACTACCAGATAGAGCTATTCGTATTTGTGGTTGCCCATTCATTTTGTTCATTCTCTCTTTAACTCACTCCAATCATACTGTGGCCTCCACCTCTCTACTCCCATCGCTAAATCCAACTGATGGCCAATTCCCATTCCTCTTTATACCTAAACTACAGATCATTCTCTTCTCATTAGCATATTAATTTGGCTTTCAGTTCATCATATTTTTCTGTTTTTTTCCTACCTAAGGTCACATTTTCAGTCTCCTTTTCTTTTCCAGTATTTTTAATACCCTAATGTCTAACCATTGGAATCCTTAGGGTTTCTTCTCTTTTCTGTACACACACTCTCTTACATAGGCTTATAGGATGAATTTATGTAAATATCATCTGCACATTGAAGACTCCTAAATTTATAGCTCCAGAATTTTCTCTTCTTTTTGCCAGAGTCATATTACAACAATCACATGACATCTCTCTTAGAAGTATAATATGTATTCAAATGTACATGACCAGGAAAAAAACAAACAAACAACCTTTTGATTTCTACCTTCTATACTTCTTCTTTCTGCATCTTAAAAACTTCAACCAACTGCTTAGGTCGAAAATTTTGGAATCATTTTTGATTCCTCTTTTTTCTTCATACCCTATATCCAATCCATTAGGAATACCCATTGATTCTACATCACTATTTATTTATAGATATCAATAGACATTTAGAATTCAGCCTTTTCTCATCAACTTCATTGCTACCACAATGTCAAAGACACCATCACTGTTTACATTGATTAGTACAGTAGCCTCTTAACTTACCTTTCTGCTCCCATCTTTGTAACCCTACAGTCTACTTTTCATACAGCAATGAGAGTGGTCCTTTAGAAATACGACTTTATCACTACTTGAAATTCTTATCATGTTTAGAATAACTATGAAAGTCCTTACCCTCGAGGACAAGCCTTAGATGATGTGGCTTTGGGTCTTTTCAGACCACATCTCCTAACAGTCCTCCTCCCACACTCACTTTCCTCTAGCCACATTACTTAAAAGGGCAAGGGGGGAAATTACATATGAAAACAAACAACAATTAAGATAGTATGTGATAAGTTTAAGAGTAATGGTTCGAACCTAGTATTTGGTGAGAATTGAGGTAGGAAAATCAAAGAAGTGATCATGGAGAAGTTGACATTTGAGCTGTGCTTTGGGAATGGGTACAATGTTGAAAAGTAGGGATGAGAAGACGGAAGGCATGTCGTGTTAAACAACCTAGAAAAAACTGAACACCTACTATGTGTTAGAGACTATGTAGTATAAAAAAAAAGAGTACAGATAGGAGAGCTTATGTATAACTGGGGAGCGTGTTCTTGGAGTTCTGGGAATCGTGAGTGTTCTTAGTGCAGGTAGACTGTTGGCTACTACAGCTATGAGAAAGAAAGCCACATGCTACCTAGTGGATGCTAACGTCAGTGCATAGCTACTCTTTTTTCCTTTCTTCTTCCACCATCCCCCAGTACTCAACGAATCAAATCAATTTTTAAATGGTTGTATTAGTGAATGTATGCCTACTATGTGCCAAGCACAATGTAAGCACTGGGAGACCAGTAATCTTGGGATAAAATTTTAAGAAATAAAACTGCTTCCAGTATTCTCAGTCTACTTGCTTATTCAGGATAATAGACTTAAGATAATCACAGAAATATAAGATGCAAGGGAAAGGGCTTTTGGGGATAAAAGAAAGGCTTCCTAGCACTGCTTGTCCTCTGCAAGCACTTGTTCACTGACGTTATCCTAGAAATGTCTGATTTTTAAAGGTCTTATGTTTGATAACTTCTTAGTCTTCTTACTCTGTAACTATTACAAGTGTTTCCTTCATGGAGATCCATGAAAATATTCACTCTATCAGTGTGTTTTGGCAAACAGTATTTAAAACAGTGGACATTACTCATATGTTATGGATTGTCGGGTCTCAATTAGAAAACCAAGAATTATAATACATGCCATACTCCAAACAGAGAGAGAGAGAGAGAGAGAAACTTTAGTATGTTTTCCAAAATTTCAAAAGCATATACTCAGTGTTTAAGGGATCAGTAAATATTTGCTTGTCTATTGTGACAGTGAAAGAAGAAGTTAATACTCCTTTTTATTTGGTGCTTATTTTGTGCCAGACTAGGCTGAACATTTTATGTGTGCAAGCCTAATTACTCTTTCAACAACTCAGATTATAAAAGTGCTGCTCAAACTATGATGTGCCCCCAAGTAATCCCGCTGGAGAGTAGCTGACGGAACAGCTGTATGTATGGATGCCAGTGGAAGTAATGGGATTCTCGTGCCCTTCTAGGCCCTCAGTTATTCACCTGAGTCAGGCTTTCACTACAGAAAGGCAAGGAGATAAAGGGCAGCTTGGAACCCACAGTGATCAGAAGCCCCTTCCCTGCATACTGGGTGGTTAGAGGAGGAGAAACTAGAGAAGACGTGAGAAGAATTGTGGGAAGTCCTTCTGTCATCTGGGGAGGGGAGAAGAAGAGCCTCCCCCAAGGCCAGTCCCATCCCCTGATTCTTCTTTAGTGGCGGGCTGGGAGAGGAGAGAAGGGAGGGTCTGGAGAGGCTGGGCACAGCAGAGGAGGTAATACTTTCCTTTTTAAGCATGTAAAGGAAGATCTTCTTTAAGGGGTCAGAAGGAATGCCTCATGCATCATTTAAGGGAAAAACTTCTTGCCAATGATGACCCTCACCAAATAAATCTTATACATTTTTTTGAAATTTCTAATTTATTTTCTGATGGGTAGGGATGGGTAGGACTGTTTCAGCCAATAGTCCTCCGTTTATTCCGCCACATTCTTATGAAACCTGTCTTATCTAGGGCTCCATGTAGAAGAGACTCAATTGCCTATTTGTCCTGATTGGGAAATGCCAAACTGACATGAGATTGACTATCTATCTTTCTTGGATTTCAAAGAAGCTTTTTCATGCAGAGATGGGAAATAAGAAAAAGTAGCACAAGTCATATCAGCAAATATCTTTCTTAAATTATAAGGGTAGAATTAGCATAATCTCTCTTTAAATTAAAATTCTGATGCCCACCCCCACCCCCCCCGGTCCATCTCTGTTGTGTCTGTAGCTTCATTTGTTTCTGGGGTTTTGTGGCAAAAGGCAGATAGGAGAGAATCTGCCATTTTCCACTGTGCCCATAGTGGAGAATAATGATGGCTGTGCTCTTGGTCCCCAGTGGAAGCACCCTTGCTAAATGTTAATGAAGTGATCTTTTTCTTCCCAGGGAGGAGTTGATATTGTGAACCTGCCACTTTGATCATTAATACTAAACAAGACCTTCTCTTCCTTTACCAAGGACTGCCCTGGGGGCCATTCAAAAGGCTTGGTAATGGAGGAAAAAATTAACCTTTTGTAGAGAAACTAACAGGTCCATTAGAGAATTCATTATGCAGGGTCTGGCTGGTGAAGGAGTCTCTACAATCTCTCTGATAAACAAGTTGGTTAATTCAATATTTGAAGTGATAACATATTTTCTCACATTTCTAATTGAATTGACTATATCATATCCCAAATGACACCTGGACAGAATACTAGAGGGTCTCCAAACTGGTCCACATTGACCAGTCTCAGTGTACAAGCCAAGTTCAGGGGCACCAAATGAGTGCTTAGTTAGTGTTAAGTGTCGTGGGGAATGCACAGATGAGTGATACCTGGCAGAAGTGTCCGCTTTCTTCCATGACAACCTTCAAAATAAATAATAATGCTGTGAATGAACTGTCCCTCCCAGACACTGACATATGTGGGCCATGCAGTCCCATGGAAATATCCAATAATGTGGAAAGAAGTACAAACTTTCCTAAAGCTCTTTACAGACTTAGAAAAGCTGAAATCCTGTCTCTGGCATGGCAGACAAATTCTTTTTTTTTTTTTTTTTTTAACATCTTTATTGGAGTATAATTGCTTTACAATGGTGTGTTAGTTTCTGCTTTATAACAAAGTGAATCAGCTATATATATACATATATCTCCATATCTCCTCCCTCTTTTTTTTTTGATTATCTAATTCGGCCATGGTCCCAGTCAGTCCTGGGAAGAAGGAAGGGAGGAAAGAAAACTAAGCAGATATCAAATATCTATCTTGCACTGGGATTTCACAGAGGTATCTTATTTGATAAATACTGTAATCCAATAAGTTGCATATTATCACCCCCATTTTATGAAAGAAAGAACTGAGAGGGCTCAAGGAGGTTAAATGGCTTGTTAAAGCTCACACCTCAGAAAACTGAGGGTGCTAAGAGTCAGAGATATACACAGTCCTGTCTTGTCAATGTTCTTCTACTTGATTTTCAAAAGAATCTAACTAGGTATGAAGAAGCACTTTGAAGGTATTTAACGTAAACAGATATTTGCATTCCTTTAGAAAATGTTTCACAAGAAACCACTGTTCTCAGCAGAGCTAGAAATTTGACTTGATACCTAGAAATTAATCCTACTCCACCAAGCAAACCTAAAATCTATTAGGCTCTTTACTTTGAAAAGAACCATAGATCTTATACAGTGATATGTACAAAAGATGAGAGTGTTAAACCTTCCCTAGTTGTTTTTATTTTTAATTTGTTTTTATCACAGTAATCCACATGCCAGGTTTCAGTGTCAAGCAGCGCTACAAGTGTTATATCAAAGCCCCTGTCCCAGCCACTTCTGCTCTCCAGAAGAGCCACTTCTAAACTCTTTTGGCTCTTCTGCTATTCACTTTCATGTTGCTATATATAGTGTGGTTTACTGCTCTGTTTTTTGATTGTTTTATTTTAGACATTGTCTATTCAGCATGATGTGAATATCTAGGTTTCTAACACACATATGCACACACACATACACTTCCACTCCTCCTAAATTTGTATTAACTTATTTCGGAGAAATTACTGAGGTATCCTAGGTACTCAGCTCTGTTCTAGGCAATGTGATGATGCAATGGTGGCCAAAATAAACCAAGTCTTTGCCCGCACTGGGCTTATGTTCTCATAAGAGAGACAAAAGCAAGCAAATATTGATATGCACCATCAGGTAGATAATAGCTTGGGGTGGGGGGAGTAGGGTAAAGGGTTAGAGAATGAAGGACCAGAAGTGGTGGTTTCAATAAGATTATTTTATTTTGTTTAAATCAAAATTCAACATTTACCTTATTTTGACTATGTAGATTTATTTTACACAGCCATATGTATTATAATTACATTTCATTTCTTGGAAAATTTCTGTTTTCTCTGGAATTAATCATTGCTTTGGCAAGAGGATTGGGTGCAGTGTTGGTTTGCCTCTCTTTCTATCACTAAATTATTGTCAGAGTCTCTTTCAGTTTGTAAAATGAGTCTTACAAGGCTCAAACAAGGCAAGAAATCTACCCAGTTCCACAGCTTGCCCACACTTTCCATGTTCTCCTTTCTCCATGGCTGTCCTCTGGCAGCTCTTCTTCACCATCATCCTGAGAAATCCCTTTGCCTCTCTCAGGTGTCAGATCCCCTCTTACTTGATCCATGTTTTCTTCTTTCTCCTTTTGATGGGATACATCTCCAGCAGTTCCCTAGGAAAAAGTGCATCCAAGGTACATTCTTTATGAAACTTTGCTTGAAAACATCTTTATTCTGTCCTCACAATTGAGTGTTAATTTGTGTAGGTAGAGTATCTTAAATTGAAAAATATTCTCCTTTAGAATATTGAAGACATTACTCTGTTATCTTCCAGCTTCCAATGTTGTGCTTGAAAAAGTCAAAGCGCATCTTGAATTTTTAATCTGTTCTGTGTAAACTGTGATTTTTTTTTTCCTTTTCTCAGAGTTTTAGACTGGTTTCTTGATGGCCACTTCTGCAATCTTGGAACAGGTGCGTTGGTGAAGACATAGGTCTTCATCAGGTTCTAGGCACTCAAAATCTGAAGTTCATGTCCTTTGATTCTATAACACTTCCCCTGTATCATTTTATGATCATTTCCTCCTTCCTTTCATCTGCTTCTTTTTCTAGAATGCCTGTTAGTCAGCCATTGGACTGCCTTAATTGATTCCCTAAATTCCTTCTTGTATTTCCTCTTTTTTCCCTTCTTGCTTTGTTTTCCTTTTGGGAAAATTTCCCAACTTTACATTTCAGCTCTTGAGCTGAATTTTTCTCATCTTTTTAAGTAAAACATTTCAGTTTTACAGCAAAGTTGAAAGATTTTTACAGTAAACGCCCTCTTGTATTTGATTTTTAAGTTTCCAATATTAATTTTTAATTTTCAGTATGTTTCTATAGTACTCCAGTTATTTCTACATATAACATCCTGGTAGTATTTCATAGATGTGGCATTTTCCCTTACCTTTATAAGGATTTGTTTTTAAGTTTTATTTTATTCTTTTTCTCTGTTTCCTCAAGGCTACTTCCATTTTTCTCTCTGCTTTCAGCTTTCTCTTTAGTGTTAAGCATTTCTTTCAAATGTCTGGTGAAACTTGGCTATTTGTTCATATTAAGAGTAAAGAATGGCTGAACAGTTTTAGCATTTTTCCTTTCTTCTGGAAATCATCCAAAAGAAGCAAAAAGAATGGAAAATATTGAAAACTCCACTTTTGGTAAAATTAGTAGACAGACTCCAAAATATTTTCAAAGGAATCCAAAAATAGCTTATTTTGCACTAAAGCCCCCCCCCCCACCAAGGGTAAGTAGAAACAAGCTGAGGAGAAATTTCAGTGGAAAGAAAAAGCCACCAAAACAGGTCTCAGAAACTGCCCACAAAAAATATATATATATATACTATTTCCTGATGGTGGGCAGAACGATCTGTCGACTGAAGGAAAACATACAACCTAAAAGTTGGGAGCTAAGTTTTATTCAGACTTAACTATAGCCCAGGAGACAGCCTCTCAGATAGCTATGAGGAAATGCACCAAAGAGGTCAGGGAGGAGCCAGGATATAGAGGAGGTTTTTCCTGGAAAAACATGTAGTTGAACATCAGAAGATGACTGCCAGCCACAAAGAACAGACATCTCAGGTTAATGATGTGAGTGCTTTTCTATGTATGGGAAGATGCAAGGATCTGGGTTCATTGAAGTATTCCTTAGATACACATCTTAACTATCTAGGGACAGTATCTAAAGCACAGAATGCTTCCCATTTTTCTCCATCCTGAATTCCCCTCAGGGCAAACCATTGGTGGGCAACTGCAGTGGCTAATGGCTTGATCCTCGTAGAACTGGGATGGTGGGCAACATTCTTTGTTTACCTCAATGGCAGACAGCATTCTCTGTCCAGAGTGCTGAGGGAGCCAAAACTGCTCTTTGATCTCTAGAGGGTTTAGAGACGGGGACGAGCGAGGTGAGACAGAAGACCCTCCTTAACCCACATTTTTGAGAAGCAGAGGAGCTAGGGCTACCTGAAGTATCATAGAAAAATTATATTTGAAGGAATCAGAATATCTTTGTGATAATTGAGAGCTTTTTGTTGTAAAAATATGCTAGCGTGGAAGAAAGCTGCCTTGGTTCTTTCACACTCTTATAAGTTACTGGTCTGGGAAAGCCAACTCATTCAAAGACAAATATATATGTATCCAATCTAATTACATATATAATGATATATATGTATGTAGACATATATATATAAATCATCTCTCTATCTAAACATACACATACACAAGATATTATATACAAAAAAATGAGGAAAAGAAAAGCAAAATTTATTAATAGATAAGGTATATTCCCTAGAAATGTTGCCATGGAGAAGCTGAGAATACTAAACATCCTGGACCAATGTGAGACAGCAATCCTTGCTCTGACTGTTTTGTGGAATCAAACTTTCAGGTAAGCTGTCCCTTGGACTTGACTGAGATGGAGAATGGGACAGAGGATAGTAACAAACTCTTCTGGTCACACATTTACAGCCATGGTCTCCAATCAGCTTCTCAATACTAAAATTTGATATTTTGATCTCCATCTGTCGCTTTCTTCTGTCTTATTTATCATTTAATTTGGAGTCAGAAGGAACTGATACTTATTGAGTCCTTCAAATACCAAAGTATATAATTAAATAAAAAATAAGATTTAATGTGTACTGTAGTAGTGTTGGAGGAATGCCCAGTGAGGCATAGTCTTAGTCCTAACGATATGAATGGAGCGGGACTCTAGTTAAGTGGTGTCACTGCTCTGGTCTGCATCCTGTTCCACAGAATGATATGCTAAGACCCTATTTGGTCCTATAGCTCCCCTTGCATAAGCAATTTAAATGGGAGTAGAGCAGGATACTAGTAACACATCAGTCACCAATACCCTGAAACAGATTGCCTGGCCCAACAGATTCTTTTATTCTATACCTAAAGTAGGGAGTTAAGGAGACATGGACATTACGTACCATTCCTTCTCTTTTTGTTCAGTGAACCCAAGTACATATGTATTTTTCATTTACACTGACTTCTGTGTGTGGGTTTAGGACGACTGAGATGAGAATTATTTACTACTAAATTCCCCCAAAGTCAGTATAGCCACCAGTATTGTAGGAACAACAAGAAAAAGATTTTTGGAAATAATTTGAAATTTAATGAAAAAAAAGAATCATCATCATCATCTTTGGGGGAAAAGTTAAACATTTGTTTTAATGTTTAAAATGGATGAATTACTTATGGATGGAGTATCATACTCTTTTTAGAGTTTATGGCCTGGAAAGATCTTAATCCAAATAAACTATGTTTTCCCTGTCCTTAATTTCTCTATAACCAAACCAGGGACCCACTTTAACAGCTTGACAGTTCTGTTTCTGATAATAAATGGGGAAAAAAATGACATTGTGATTTATATATTCCAGACCTGTGAGTGACTTAGTGTGAGTCAGCATTCCTAAATCAAGAATCAGTTTCTAAGTGGGAACTCGAAAGCCAGACCCTAGACCATTGGTGGTATCACCAAAGTAAAATTGATGAAGACCCAAAACCTAGGTAATAAAAATTATTCTAGTATTTTAAAAGGTTTCCACACTAGAAGGACATTAAGTCAATTACTTGATTAACCTTTCATAGGTAAGTGTACAGGCTTTATCAGACCATTGACTGTGGGGTTCAGATCCCAAATCCTCTGGAAGAATCCCAAAGGATAAGTAAGGAGAGTTTTAAAAAACATAGATGTCTGGTCTCCACTTCCATAGATCCTAAATTAATTGGTTAAGTAAGGGCCACATATTTCTGTTAAGTCACCAGATTCTAATTAGCAGCCATGGTTGGGACCCTCAGGACTCAGCAGAGATCAATCTTGGCGGCAGTGTCTGGGTCACTGGGGAAGAGAGGGGGCAGAGTGTGTCAGGTGAGTCTCATCAGCCTCCACCACAGCACAGACCCCATGAGCACACACTAGAATAATGGGCCCAGCAGGACAAGGCACAGACTCTTTCTTAGACTCAAGATCCATAACCTGAGGCATGGCTGCAACTCTGATGAAACATATTCTGATATAATCATCTATCTAACCTCAACCCAACCCTGAGGGGTAGAAATGGAGGCTTTGAGTCTCTTGCCCAAATTTATTGCAGTAAGTGGTACCCCTGGAATCACCAGCCAGGTGTGTCTGATCCCAAGGTCCATGCTCAGACTTTTATAAAAGGGTATGGGAGTCCCATACAAGTTAAACCTTCCTAGTATCTTTTCAGAAAACAAACTGAGTAGGTAATAGAACGTTCTGAGTCACAGCCAGGCCATCATGCTCCCATGCCAGCGCCACTGCCCCTGAGACTCAGGGTCCAGTCATGTCTCCCACAAGAAACCATCCGCATTCTGGGAATCTTCCTCCTAGTGCAGCGATCTCCCCCTTCCAGCGTGGCCCACGACGACCTGCCATGGGATTAAGCTGGGCAGTGCTGGGCTTGAGGGGTCTTGGCCACTATTTGTTTTCTCAATGCCCAGCTATAAGCAACAGAGTTTATAGTTGCAGATGAATTTTTCCCCTTATTGCAAATGGTGTTGATTTAATAATAACATTTTCCAAGCTATTGGCCCATAATGAGGATTATTGCCTGTGGGTATTTAATACATGGAAATAGAAATGGGCCCACTTCACCATGTAAATAGCTGTCACAAACCCTGTAGCACGAGGCCTGGAGTGACAATTTTACTACGACAACACTGTCTAGGGGTCTATAAAGAGGCAGGCAATTAAAGTCTCATTCTTGTTTAGCCAGGGCTCAACCAAGTCTGAGTAGATGACTTTGCTGGGAACTGACTCTCAAAAGCCAAAACCCAGTTTATTCTGGGGCTCTAAGCAGAGCCTGAAAAGAATTGGTGAATTTGCAAACCGAATTAGAAGTGATTGAGCCAAGGCAAGGATGGGAGATGAAGGGGGCTTGGATGGGTAGGGATTTGAAGGAGGCAGCATCGAATTTTGGAGATGGAGGGAAATGACAAAACTAAATACCAGATGCAGAACTAGGGTTTGTTCTGATGTGACTTCTTTTAATCCTTGTATCAGCTAACTCTCTGTGGTACATACTGCTATTATGCCTGTTTTATGAGGAAACTGATACCTTCTAAGATGCAGAGGAACTTTTCTCAGGGCACAAGAAGAAACAGAGCAGGAATGCCAGGGCAGGTTTGACTGGCCTGGAAGCCCAAGTGGATCCTGGTTCTCCACTGTGGGCAGGGCAGCCTCAAGCACTCATCTGAAGCTTTCTGCTCTTCTGCATTAGCACCTCCCCTTTCTGAACCCTGAAGTTCTCTTTATCTTTCTATCTCAAAGCCCAGGGGCCAATTCCTTGGGTGTCTCATCTGAGACTCCTATCTGAATGGGCTTGCTGTCAGTCATTTGCTCCCTAGTGAGAGTTTATCAGTGGTTTCCATCCCCTGGAGGTACTGGGCAGCCTAAGCATTCTTTAATTCTGTGTGGCATGCACTCTTTCTAACACCTAAGATTTATAACCTCCCTTCACAGGATGGAATTGAAGAGCAGGGCGGTGTTTGGGAAGACAAGACACATTTCCCAGAGTTACCTGGAGTTTCTAAGTGAGAGCTGCCAGCTGCTTAAGCCTGTCTCTGGTGACGAGCCTCTTCGGGGATGGTTGGACTGGATAGAAAGAGGGTTAGGGGGCTTCCCTGGTGGCGCAGTGGTTGAGAATCTGCCTGCCAATGCAGGGGACACGGGTTCGAGGCCCGGTCTGGGAAGATCCCACATGCCGCGGAGCAACTAGGCCCGTGAGCCACAACTACTGAGCCTGCGCGTCTGGAGCCTGTGCTCCGCAACAAGAGAGGCCGCGACAGTGAGAGGCCCGCGCACCGCGATGAAGAGTGGCCCCCACTCGCCGCAACTGGAGAAAGCCCTCGCACAGAAACGAAGACCCAACACAGCCATAAATAAATAAATAAATAAATAAAAATTAAAAAAAAAAAAAGTAAAAAAAAAAAGAGGGTTAGGGAGTGAAAAAGAGGCAAGTGAAGTCCTGAGGCTCTGGGGCACTTCCTGTTTCCCTGTCCAGCCACCACTGAGGGGTCTCTGTTCCCGCCCCACCCTTCACCCCTTCCCTCATTTGTCCCGCCTTCCTCACCAGCGCGGATGTGGCATTTACCTGGTGCCAAGCAGGGTGCTAGGCGCGTTACGTACATCAACTCACCTGATCCTCATCTCGGCGCTGGGAGGCAGCCCTCATTTATAGGATCCCCATTTTCCAGGTGAAGTCGACGAGGTAGACAGAGGCTAAGGAACTCGCTGCAGGCCACACAGCTGGCCAGTAGCAGAGCTGGGCTCCTGGACAGAGCCTGCCTCTTGAGCCGAGCCCTCCCCAGGCTCACAATACTGCCTCTCGTGATTGGTGGGTTTTCAGAGGCCAAGGAATCCAGCTCTTTTGCAATGCTTTTGAATTCTCAATATTCCCCCAGTGTTCTGCTCAAAAGGCATTATTTCCCCCAATCCCATTTTCTCTCTTCTTCACACACAGATTCTTTGTCCGGGATCGTTCCTGTCACTGGATCTCAGCAGTCTGTGGGGTTCTAATGTATTTGGTGGGTCCTGAAGTGGTTTTGAAGTGCTATTTTCTATTTGGAAAGAGAAATTCAAAAGTCCCTGAGTGTTGCCTTAAAAAAGATCACGTCTCCTGAGCTTGGTCATAAGTAACTGACAGTAGCATCTGTGCAACCTGTAGTTGACAAATACGTTGAAGCTTTCTTTCCTTTTTTTTTTTTTCTTTGTTGAGATTGAATTTTGTGAATGTTTTTTGGGTAGTATCCTTTTTATTTATAGTGGTAATACCACCCTTCAAAGTAAAAAATTTTGCAAAGTCCGTGCAGTCACCGAACACCCTTCGGGGTCCCTAACTTTCTGGCCTGGAGCCCCAGCCGGAGTGCTGCCCAGGGCGTCCCGGCTGAAGTTTGGACAGGATACTTGTCCAGGTGGCTAGGAATGTGAGGAGTCAGAGGAAAAAGATCAGATATATCCTGGGAGTACTGGAACTCATACCCAGGAGGCAAAGCCATCATCAATCCCAGGAGAAGAAAGGAAGGTGATAAAGGAAGTTGTCCAGAACCAAGAGATGACGGGAAAGAACTGCTGGATGCAGATGAAATAGAATAATATATGGAGAGCATGAGCAGGGAGGATCCAGAACAATCGCCTGACATAGAACACAGACCCCTTTTGCTTTTGCATCAGTCGTGAGATGTGTGTGTGTGCACGTGTGTGTATGCATGTGTGTGCACACACACAGGTGTCAGTGTATAGGCACGGGTTTAGGATGAACAAACAGTAACCATCTTAAATTCAGCTTCAAACCAAAAAAAAAATGTGATACGGGCAAGCTTTTCAGAATGATGTCAGCAACTGGACAGGGCATGGCGTCTGCTGCCAGGGCGGAGGTAGGGAAGGAGGAAGTCAGGGATTTGCAGCCAGAGCACACACACAGCCCCCACCTCAGTGTCCTCGCTCTCAGAGCCCAGGTGCAAATGGGGATCTAAAAATCTGCAATTGCTGTGAAGCCATCCTCTGCAAACTTGATCAGAGGAGAGAGAAAGACTCCTTTTGGAGGAAGGCTGAGTACAACCTGCCAGGAGGCCTCAGGGGTCTCAGGCTCACAGGGCAAAGAGAGTGGACGCAGGGCCCTGCCGTACCAATGGCCAAATTGAGAAGGAGCTTAGCACACAATTACTCAAATGTCCCAAAGGGCAGAGAGGTCTGGAGAAACAAGGGGCACATGTCAGAATCTTACTCTTGACCTTCAAATCCCTTCCCAAATCTTATTATCTTCTATCTCTGAAATTCCCCTTTATCCATCAGATTCTCCTTTACATTAAATTGTCTGTATTGCGGGCTAATGATCGCAATTTGCCCAATTTTCTCTGATTCTGCTGTGATTGCCTCTCCTTCATGCCCCCTTAATCTTCTTCATGTAACCTTGATGTCAGCTGGGGCCCTTTCTCTCCTAGATTTCCAGAATGTTTAATTCAGTACCAGGAATGATAGACTCCTAAAGCCCTCCCTGAAGTGTCTGGTGAGTCCCCAGGGCTAATGCCCTGTGGCCTGCTGAAGAGCATTTGTGATGAAGGATCAAAAGAAACTCCCTTCTTGCCAGACCTTAAATCAATTAGTTGGCTCTTTTCTTAAAGGTGTGAACAAATGTTTTAGATCTCTGAGACAGACTCAATCAAAGGGTTTTTCCAACCAAGTTCCTTTTATTTTTGACTCAAGAGACTATCAAGTAATAATAAGATATTTCCCATCCTGATTTGTCAGGTCTCTGTTAGAGAGGTTTCTTTGTTTCGAATATTCAAACAGCTGAGGCTTATCTCCCCTGTACTAGGAGAAGCAGACAAAAAGATTTCAGTGACAGCAAAGCCATGAGCTATATATGATCAGTGATTCCAGAGAACAAAGGTGATTGACTCCATTTTTAAATTGAGATGATTGACAGGAATGATGTCCAATTACAATTCTTCCTTTCTCTCTGAGTCTCTGAGGCAAGGACTTCCTGTTTTCTAAGAGAAATATCATAAGATGGTAAACATAAATAGTATTTTGGGACTAAGAGAAGATTTTAAAAAATAAACTTGTAGAATTTCTTATGTTTTTTTTTCTATTCCCTTGTTATAAGGTATACAAATATTCACATTGTTCTGTGCTTCAAGAAAACTAGCAAGGATTTATCAAGTCCATCATTTTTTCAGATTAAGGAAGGGTTTTCATATGGCTGAGGTCCAAGGTTCTTGGCCTTTGAGGCAAGATTGTCCAGGCCCTTGGCTTCTGTCTTGGGCTCTGGTATCTGTACATATTAACTCTAATTCTTTTGTTTTCAACCTGGGGTGAGAAATTTAGAACATCCATGAATTTCCACAAGAAATGTTTTCATTTGACAGAGAACAAGGTCTTCAACCTCCTTCTAATCCTCCTATTTTTCCTCTTTTCTTCCTGTATGAATTGCTGTCTGGGAACTCTCAATTCTTTCCTTTCTATTATGAAAAGTATTTGTGTTTGCCCCAGTTTCTGGCCTGAACTCGGGTACCCAATCCCTCAAGATCCCCAGCAAAAGCAGGAGTCTTGAACTTAATGTTACCCATCCTCCTTCAAAGGCAATCAGGGTTAGCACTAGAAATATTTGTCTATTGCAGTTATTTTGCTCCTGGATCTTCAATTTCTTGCTCTTCTACTTCAGCTTTGAAGGTGAATCCTCTAATTGATCTTTAGGATCTAGAACCTGCTGTGGACTCTGTCAGGGGGATTTGGTAGCTGTAGGAGAAGTGTTTCTGGCTTGGGCTCAGGGTCTTGGTATAACCATATGAATACTGGCCACCAAGGCATAGCAACTGTGTCATTTTTGTCGTGGTGTTACTGCATCCTGGGTAAACCCAGAAGCCTCTCCCTGAAGCTACAACTTTTCTTAATTGAGAAAAATAAAAGTCTCAGTGCTTATCTGACACAGCTGGATACGAGAAAGTGCTAATGGACCAGTGACTGCCTCAAACACATTTTAATAAAACTACTTCCAAGAAGCTATGGGCAACTAAGATAAGAATATGAAAGAAGTCTAGAAGCTGGAAGGAGGTAAGAGGGACAGCAGAAAAGGGTCTTTGTATAGGTCTTGTGGGGAGTAATGAAGATAGGCCTTAAAGGGCAGGTGTCTTTCAAAAATTTCCACTGCCTTCCACCATGGGCTTGCTTTTTCTTTTCTATGCTACAGGCTTTCTGCCGAAGTGAATGTTACAACTTAATTATGCAGGCAGTGGAGATTAGCTGCCTGCTATGAGCGTGAATCATTCATTTATTACAAACCAACATATACTGACCTGTTCTATGGACAAGGTGCTATGCTGGACACTGTTACTTATACAAGGATGAATCAACTCACCCCTAACCTGCAGGAGCTTACAGTCTAGTGGATAGTCAGATAACCAAACAACTATAATATAAGATGTATTGAAGCGGTTGGGAAAATACATTCTATAGTCGTGTGTACTATAATACATAGTAGGGAGTAATTCTTACCAAGGAAGTCAGGGAAACTTAGCAGAAGAAGTGATGTTTTAGCTGGACTTTAAAGTAACTTTCCAATTGCCTACAGGGGTGAGAGGGGCATTCAAGAGAGAAAGAACTATGAAAGTATGAAAGAGAAAAGCATTTTTCCAAGGTCTGAGAAACAGAGAGCAGGCAGAAGGATCTTAGGAGATAAGTTTAAAAAGGTATTTTGGAACTTGATGAAGGCCTAAGAAGTTTTGGCTTTTTCCTTTGAGCAATGAGAGAGTCATCCAAGGTGTTCAGGCTGAAATGATAAGAACTGTTACAAGAAGTCACACTGGCAGCAGTGTGGACTGGAGCAGATTGCACCAGAGGCTATTCCATGCAGCAGGTAAGAAATAGAAAAAGAATGCAAGATTGAATGAGGACCTGAGCTGAAATTGTGGTAGTGGAGATGGAGAGAAAGGGGACAATTGAAAGCATGTTGTAATAAACCGACTGGTCTCAAGGATGTGGTGGAATATAGAAGAAAAAGGAGGATTCCTGTGCTCTCTAGAGAAGCCCTCAGTACTGAGAGAATGGAGACTGGCTTTCCGTATACTGGATGAGCCTGCATTAACCACTGAGGCTGTGTCCCTAACCTCTGAGCTTGCTAATTATCTTAGAGCTACTTTCAGTTCCTAGATTTATGTACAATTCATCAATGCCTCTTGTTCCCATTGTTCACCCAATGCTCCCTAGTCTTCACCAGGGAAAAGAAGCATTATTAGAGGAACAAGCCACCAGTCCTTCCTTTCTGACACTCAGATTCTTCACATTGTCAGTTAAATGTTTATATATGTGCATTGTTTTACCTGGTACAAAAATAATTTCACACAACTCACATAGAAATGAGAGGAGTACAGAGTGCAGTGTGGGGAAGGGGAGATGGGAGGACAGGGGAAAAGATACAAGACTCTCTTTCTTAATGGATGGTTCTGGTAGGCAGAGGAAGTGTCCAATTTGGACCATCAGTCGAGCCTAAAATATCCTCCTGCCCAGCACCTGGCCTCCTTGGCTCTATTCAACTGTTACTGGGAATTTTGGAAGCACAGTTTGGCTGGGATGTTCTTTGGAGAGCTCTGCCTGGGGTCAGGTCCCAGCCGTCGTCACTGGCTGAAACAGAATATGGAAGGATAATAACACAGCGGAAAATACCAGCAGGGTTTGTCATGACAGTTTTCAGTCTTTTTATTTTTTCTTTAAGAATAAGTAAAAGCAAAAAATAGTATCTTCATGGACTCAGCCCACACAGCACACAATCATCTAGAGAAAGATAATCCTTGGAAAGATTTGTACATTATTTGAATTTTGAGTTGAATTTAGAGGAATCTTGAAGGAAACTAAAGTATGGCAGCATACAGAATCACACAGCATCTTGGATAATTGAATGAAACGCCATAGAGGGAGTTGGATTATCTGAAGTGGGGCTCTACTGAGAATGACATATATCATTAGGGTTGGTTTACCTGAAAATTCTCCTCATTGACTAAAATATTTGTATTCCCTGCTCTCCAAGTCCTTCTCTAGGCATTACATCTTCTCAAACTTACCGTGCGTGAGAATAGTCTGGATTAGATATTCTGACTCAGCTGATCAGGAATGGGGCCCAGGAATTTACAGTTTTAACCAGCGCTGCAGGTGAATTTAAACCCTCTTTGCAGCTCATTGCCTCTGCTTGACAGCGATGGTGGCTCTGCTATGAGCTCCTCTTCTTTTGCCTCCTGGCTGTCTCTGAGACGGAGGGCAGGATGTCTGTGTAGGGTCCAATTCTCCCAAAGTTAGAAAGCACACCTCCAAATATAGGTGCATTTTTGAGCTCCTGAATCCCACATCCACTTGCAGCACGGAATGAGAAAAGAAGAAGCCTAGGACTGAGCGTTTCAAATAAGGGTGATCATCATTCCTCCTGGGGTAATAGGCTCCCCTTGGAGAAAGAAATAGCAAATTACTAATAGTTCGTATAGCAAAAAATTGCAGATTCCAAGCAAAATAAATATGTTCTTCCATTTCTAGGGTTTGCAATTGACTATAAAGTAGGAGAGTGCAGTATTAATAGGCAGCTATCAAATAGAACAGTGATGTTAAATTACATAATCAATTTAATGTTCTGGGTCAGTTAACAAAGAAATCTCTTCTCTCACTGCTACTAATTTAGAGCTTTGAATATCCCATTCACAAGTCTCTCTCTCGTTCTTTTTTTAACTTCTGGGAAATGTTTGGTATATCAAATGCTTCCATAAACATCTGTAACAGCTGTATAAGGGATCCCAGACTAGCTGACCTTTCTCCTTTTGTAGTCTGAGGGTGGAAATGAGAACATAATCACCCATGATGAGTTGGCTGAGCAAAGTTGGGCCAAGCCATCAAATGCAGCTGTTGACTTTCCACCAGATTGATCTCTTTTGCCTCCCAGGACACCTAAGGATGTAGGTGGGCAGGATATTTGGCCACATGTTCAGTGTGGGTGTGTATATGTGTATGTGTGTGCGAGTATACATGTTCACATACACATGGTGACTGGGGCAAGAGAGATACAGAAATTTAAAGTAGGCATTACGTAGCTCTCGAGCTAAAGTTTTCTATTGGAAAGCCATCTGGTTCTTTTTTTTTTTTTTTTAATTTATTTATTTATTTATTTATTTATGGCTGTGTTGGGTCTTCGTTTCTGTGCGAGGGCTTTCTCCAGTTGCGGCAAGCGGGGGCCACTCTTCATCGCGGTGCGCGGGCGTCTCACTGTCGCGGCCTCTCTTGTTGCGGAGCACAGGCTCCAGACGCGCAGGCTCAGTAGTTGTGGCTCACGGGCCCAGTTGCTCCGCGGCATGTGGGATCTTCCCAGACCAGGGCTTGAACCCGTGTCCCCTGCATTGGCAGGCAGATTCTCAACCACTGCGCCACCAGGGAAGCCCAAGCCATCTGGTTCTTTTGCTCTAGACAGTGGAAAAGCACCGTGTTTCTTCTCAAGTGGTAACTGCAGATAGGTTTTCTCTCATGTGCTGAGTGGTAAGTGGTTATTTGAAGCCCTGTGTTAAGAAGGATTCTGAGAATGAAGCAGTCTTAGCCAGAGAGATCGATGATTGGTGCATTCCATCACTCCAGAGGAGATTGTGGGGTGTGCTTTATAACCTTGGGAAAGGTCATTCCTATATGCCTCAAGCAAATACTATGATTTAAGGATTGGGACTCGATAAGTAGAAGCCTTTGGGGCATAGTGTGCACTCTGGTGTCCATGTTCAAAATAGCTAGGTGTTACTCAGCACACTCATTCATCAATTATTTGAGTGCCTACCCACTGCCAGGTAGTGTGCAATGCCTGGGACAGCAGTGGAGAACAAGATAGCCAAATCTGAGCTGAGCCACAGCTGGAAGGTGAGTAAACTGACAGCCAGTGAGGTCACATACAGGTTCCTGATAGGTTTACAGTAGTGACATCCAACGCCCCCAGGAAATACAGAGGAAAAATGATTGATCATTAAAAACATCTTTGTTTAATGAAAGTTTGAATGTATAGTCATTAATACTCACAAATATGAATAAAAGTAGTTGCTATGGAATGAAAAGTGGGCATGGCTGTGACATCCCTCAGATATCCCGTTGAGTTCGCGCTCGGGTTCAGTAATGTGGAACGCTTAAAAGACCCTAACCGTTGCAATTCATCATTCTGGAAGGCACAGAGGTGGAAAAAGCCATTTGGTGCTTTGACCACATTTTCAGGTCTGAAAGTTTCCCAAGTGAAACAAGGCATGCTAGGATCAACAAAGAGAATGGTACAGTGATACCACATTTAGCAATTGGCTGGGGGGAAAGAATCAAGGGTTTTTGTAAGAGTAAAGGCTTTTGGAAAAGAATTTGCTCCTACAACATGCCTGTTTGTTCAGGACCTAATGCTTGGCACTCCTGTTTGTGGAGGGTCAAAGGAGTAGCCCAGGGTCTTCTCAGATGTTCTAGTGCCGCAGGCAATACTGATTACTTACTCAGATAGGTTTTCTACTTTTAAAGTTAGGAAAAATGTAAAAACCAAAGTCATTTCCCACTACTCCTCACCATAAGTTGGTATACACTCTGGGAACAGTCCTAATTAAATATGGGCTGAATCTGATAGCTTTAATCATTTAGTTCTGCTGCTAGAACATTTATTTAGCTTTTTCTTAAACCGTGTTCAGACTTTTTTTTTCTTTTAGTTTCCCCTTGCTTGGCATTATCTACACTTCAGTTCTTCTCTGCTGATGCATATTCAGAGAAAGACTATGTTTTATTTTGGAGGCTTAAGTACTTAACAGTGGTCCTCCATTCACACAGCTAATTGCCAGAGGAATACCTGTTATATAATGACAATCTCTATACATCAGGTAGAGTGTTAAGCAGGGTAAAAGAAAATTTGTTTGCCACCTCGTCTGAGTCAGAAAATTTTGCATCATTTAATTCACAATGTCCTCTGGGAGGAACACATCCTTCTCAATAAAATCCTTAAGCAATTTTCTAATACTCTCTAAGGGTAACACCTTACTCACCGTCCCAGCTAACTGTCAGCTGATAATCAGTCAAGAGTCCAATGACTTTTTTTTTTTTTAACATCTTTATTGGAGTGTAATTGCTTTACAATGGTGTGTTAGTTTCTGCTGCATCACAAAGTGAATCAGCTATACGTATACATATATCCCCATATCCCCTCCCTCTTGCATCTCCCTCCCACCCTCCCTATCCCACCCCTCTAGGTGGTCACAAAGCAAGAAGCTGATCTCCCTGTGCTATGCGGCTGCTTCCCACTAGCTATCTATTTTACATTTGGTAGTGTATATATGTCCATGCCACTCTCTCACTTGGTCCCAGCTTACCCTTCCCCTCCCCGTTTCCTCAAGTCCATTCTCTACATCTGCGTCTTTATTCCTGTCCTGCCCCTAGGTTCTTCAGAACCATTTATTTTAAATTTTTTTTAGATTCCATATATATGTGTTAGCATGCGGTATTTGTTTTTCTTGTTCTGACTTACCTCACACTGTATGACAGACTCTAGGTCCATCAACCTCACTGCAAATAACTCAATTTCATTTCTTTTTATGGCTGAGTAATATTCCATTGTATATACGTGCCACATCTTCTTTATCCATTCATCTGTCGATGGACACTTAGGTTGTTTCCACATCCCAGCTATTGTAAATAGAGCTGTGATGAACATTGTGCTACATGACTCTCCTTAGATTATGGTTTTCTCTGGGTATATGCACAGTAGTGGGATTGCTGGGTTGTATGGTAGTTCTATTTTTAGTTTTTTAAGGAACCTCCATACTGTTCTCCATAGTGGCTGTATCGCTTTACATTCCCACCAACAGTGCAAGAGGGTTCCCTTTTCTCCACACCCTCTCCAGCATTTACTGTTTGTAGATTTTTTGATGACAGCCATTCTGACTGGTGTGAGATGACACCTCATTGTAGTTTTGATTTGCATTTCTCTAATGACTAGTGATGTTGAGCATCCTTTCATGTGTTTGTTGGCAATCTGTATATCTTCTTTGGAGAAATGTCTATTTAGTTCTTCTGCCCATTTTTGGATTAGGTTGTTTGTTGTTTTGATATTGAGCTGCATGAGCTGCTTGTATATTTTGGAGATTAATCCTTTGTCAGTTGCTTCATTTGCAAATATTTTCTCCCATTCTGAGTGTTGTCTTTTCATCTTGTTTATGGTTTCCTTTGCTGTGCAAAAACTTTTAAGTTTCATTAGGTCCCACTGTTTCTTTTTGTTTTTATTTCCATTTCTCTAGGAGGAGGGTCAAAAAGGATCTTGCTGTGATGTATGTCATAGAGTGTTCTGCCTATGTCTTCCTCTAAGAGTTTTATAGTGTCTGGCATTACATTTAGGTCTTTAATCGATTTTGAGTTTATTTTTGTGTATGGTGTTAGGGAGTGTTCTAATTTCATCCTTTTGCATGTAGCTGTCCAGTTTTCCCAGCACCACTTATTGAAGTGGCTGTCTCTTCTCCATTGTATATTCTTGCCTCCTTTATCAAACACAAGGTGACTTTATGTGTGTGGGTTTATCACTGGGCTTTCTATCCTGTTCCATTGAACTATATTTCTGTTTTTGTGCCAGTACCATACTGTCTTGATTACTGTAGCTTTGTAGTATAGTCTGATGACAGGGGGCCTGATTCCTCCAGCTCCGTTTTTCTTTCTCAAGATTGCTTTGGCTATTCGGGGTCTTTTGTGTTTCCATACAAATTGTGAAATTTTTTTGTTCTAGTTCTGTGAAAAATGCCATTGGTAGTTTGATAGGGATTTCATTGAATCTGTAGATTGCTTTGGGTAGTATAGTCATTTTCACAATGTGGATTCTTCCAATCCAAGAACATGGTATATCTCTCCATCTGTTTGTATTATCTTTAAATTCTTTCATCAGTGTCTTATAGTTTTCTGCATACAGGTCTTTTGTCTCCTTAGGTAGGTTTATTCCTTGGTATTTTATTCTTTTTGTTGCAATGGTAAATGGGAGTGTTTCCTTAATTTCTCTTTCAGATTTTTCATCATTAGTGTGTAGGAATGCAAGAGATTTCTGTGCATTAATTTTGTATCCTGCTACTTTACCAAATTCATTGATTAGCTCTTGTAGCTTTCTGGTAGCATCTTTAGGATTCTCTATGTATAGTATCATGTCATCTGCAAACAGTGACAGTTTTACTTCTTTTTTCCGATTATGATTCCTTTTGTTTCTTTTACATCTCTGGTTGCTGTGGCTAAAACTTCCAAAACTATGTTGAATAATAGTGGTGAGAGTGGGCAACCTTGTCTTGTTCCTGATCTTAGAGGAAATGGTTTCAGTTTTTCACCATTGAGAATGATGTTGGCTGTGGGTTTGTCATATAAGGCCTTTATCATGTTGAGGTAAGTTCCCTCTATGCCTACTTTCTGGAGGGTTTTTATCGTAAATGGGTGTTGAATTTTGTCGAAAGTTTTTTCTGCATCTATTGAGATGATCATATGCTTTGTATCCTTCAATTTGTTAATATGGTGTATCACATTGATTGATTTGCGTATATTGAAGAATCCTTACATTCCTGGGATAAACCCCACTTGATCCTGGTGTATGATCCTTTTAATGTGCTGTTGGATTCTGTTGGCTAGTATTTTGTTGAGAATTTTTGCATCTGTGTTCATCAGTGATATTAGCCTGTAGTTTTCTTTTTTTGTGACATCTTTGTCTGGTGTTGGTATCAGGGTGATGGTGGCCTTGTAGAATGAGTTTGGGAGTGTTCCTCCCTCTGCTGTATTTTGGAAGAGTTTGAGAAGGATAGGTGTTAGCTCTTCTCTAAATGTTTGATAGAATTCTCCTGTGAAGCCATCTGGTCCTGGGCTTTTGTTTGTTGGAAGATTTTTAATCACAGTTTCAATTTCAGTGCTTCTGATTGGTCTGTCTATATTTTGTATTCCTCCCTGGTTCAGTCTCAGAAGGTTGTGCATTTCTAAGAATTTGTCCATTTCTTCCAGGTTGTCCATTTTATTGGCATATAGTTGCTTGTAGTAATCTCTCATGATCCTTTGTATTTCTGCAGTGTCAGTTGTTACTTCTCCTTTTTCATTTCTAATTCTATTGATTTGAGTCTTCTCCCTTTTTTTTTTTTTTTGATGAGTCTGGATAAAGGTTTATCAATTTTGTTTATCTTCTCAAAGAACCAGCTTTTAGTTTTATTGATCTTTGCTATTGTTTCATTTCTTTTTCATTTATTTCTGATCTGATCTTGATTTCTTTCCGTCTGCTAACTTAGGGGTTTTTTTTGTTCTTCTTTTCTAATTGCTTTAGGTGTAAGGTTATGTTGTTTATTTGAGATGTTTCTTGTTTTTTTGAGGTAGGATTGTATTGCTATAAACTTCCCTCTTAGAAGTGTTTTGCTGTATCCCATAGGTTTTGGGTCATCGTGTTTCGTGTTTTCATTGTCATTTGTTTCTAGGTATTTTTTTATTTCCTCTTTGATTTCTTCAGTGACCTCTTGGTTATTTAGTAGTGTATTGTTTAGTCTCAGTGTGTTTGTACTTTTTACAGTTTTTTACCTGTAGTTGATATCTAGTCTCATAGCGTTGTGGTCGGAAAAGATATTTGATACGATTTCAATTTTCTTACATTTACCAAGGCTTGATTTGTGACCCAAGATATGATCTATCCTGGAGAATGTTCCATGAGCACTTGAGAAGAAAGTGTATTCTGTTGTTTTTGGATGGAATGTCCTATAAATATCAATTAACTCCATCTTGTTTAATGTGTCATTTAAAGCTTGTGTTTCTTTATTCATTTTCATTTTGGATGATCTGTCCATTGGTGAAAGTGGGGTGTTAACGTCCCCTACTATTATTTTTTTACTGTTGATTTCCCCTCTTATGGCTGTTAGCATTTGCCTTATGTATTGAGGTGCTCCTATGTTGGTTGCATAAATATTTACAATTGTCATATCTTCTTCTTGGATTGATCCCTTGATCATTATGTAGTGCCCTTCTTTGTCTCTTATAATAGTCTTTATTTTAAAGTCTATTTTGTCTGATATGAGAATTGCTACTCCAACTTTCTTTTGATTTCCATTCACATGGAATATCTTTTTCCATCCCCTCACTTGCAGTCTGTATGTGTTCCTAGGTCTGAAGTGTGTCTCTTGTAGACAGCATGTATACAGGTCTTGTTTTTTATCCATTCAGCCAGTCTATGTCTTTTCGTTGGAGCATTTAATCCATTTATATTTAAGGTAATTATTGATATGTATGCTCCTGTTACCATTTTCTTAATTGTTTTGGGTTTGTTTTTGTAGGTCTTTTCCTTCTCTTGTGTTTCCTGCCTAGAGAAGTTCCTTCAGCATTTGCTGTAAAGCTGGTTTTGTGGTGCTGAATTCTCTTAGCTTTTGCTTGTGTGTAAAGGTTTTAATGTCTCTTTCAAATCTGAATGAGATCCTTGCTGGATAGAGTAATCTTGGTTGTAGGTTTTTCCCTTTCATCACTTTAAATATATCCTGCCACTCCCTTCTGGCTTGCAGAGCTTGTGCTGAAAGATCAGCTGTTAACCTTATGAGGATTCCCTTGTATGTTATTTGTTGCTTTTCCCTTGCTGCTTTCAATATTTTTTCTTTGTATTTAATTTTTATAGTTTGATTAATGTGTGTCTTGGCGTGTTTCTCCTTGGATTTATCCTGTATGGGACTCTCTGCACTTCCTGGACTTGATTGACTATTTCCTTTCCCATATTAGGGAAGTTTTCAACTATAATCTCTTCAAATATTTTCTCAGTCTCTTACTCTTCTTCTTCTGGACCCCTGTAATTCAAATATTCGTGCGTTTAATGTTGTCCCAGAGGTTTCTGAGACTGTCCTCAATTCTTTTCATTCTTTTTTCTTATTCTGCTCTGCAGTAGTTATTTCCACTATTTTATCTTCCAGGTCACTTATCTGTTCTTCTGCCTCAGTTATTCTGCTATTGATTCCTTCTAGAGAATTTTTCATTTCATTTATTGTGTTATTCATCATTGTTCATTTGCTCCTTAGTTCTCCTAGGTCCTTGTTAAACGTTTCTTGTATTTTCTCCATTCTATATCCAAGATTTTGGATCATCTTTCCTATCATTAGTCTGAATTCTTTTTCAGGTAGACTGCCTATTTCCTCTTCATTTGTTTGATCTGGTGGGTTTTTACCTTGCTCCTTCATCTGCTGTGTATTTCTCTGTCTTCTCATTTTGCTTAACTTACTGTGTTTGGGTTCTCCTTTTCACAGGCTGCAGGTTCATAGTTCCCATTGTTTCTGGTGTCTGCCCCCAGTGGGTAAGGTTGATTCAGTGGGTTGTGTAGGCTTCCTGGTGGAGGGGACTGGTGCCTGTGTTCTGGCAGACGAGGCTGGATCTTTTCTTTCTGGTGGGCAGGACCGAGTCTGGTGGTGTGTTTTGGGGTGTCTGTGAACTTATTATGATTTTAGGCAGCCTCTCTGCTAATGGGTGGGATTGTGTTCCTGTCTTGCTAGTTGTTTTGCATGGGGTGTCCAGCACTGGAGCTTGCTAGTCGTTGAGTAGAGCTGGGTCTAACTGTTGAGATGGAGACCTCATATCTATTGGAGAGCTCTCACCGATTGATATTATGAGTGGCCGGGAGGTCTCTGGTTCACCAGTGTCCTGAACTCGGCTCTCCCACCTCAGAGGCTCAGGCCTGACACCAGCCGGAGCAGCAAGACCCTTTTGGGAAGTCTGAGGTCTTCTGCCAGAATTCAGTAGGTGTTCTGTAGGAGTTGTTTCACATGTAGATGTATTTTTGATGTAGTTTTGGAGAGGCAGGTGATCTCCACGTCTTACTCCTGTGCCATCCTGAAGGTCTTCCCCAAGTCTAATGACTTTTAACCAAACATTTTTGTCTCTTTACATCTAGCCTAACAGTGACTATATAATTATTTTTGTTTCGTATAATATATTGCTGAAAGAGAATATTCAAATTTTTCTAATAAGAGTCTTTTTCCCTTGTGTGCAAGAATGAAATAACATCATGCTCATACTTAATTGAAAGAGCTACCGGAGCTTTCTACACATTTTCCTCAGTCTTCACAATTGTACTATTGTTCTATTGGTTGTTCTTTTATCCCATCTTACTTATGGAAAAAGTAAGGTCTGGAAAGCTTTCTCAGGAAAACATAGCTAATAAGGAGCTGAACTTGGTTGGATTCAAAATTACATCTATCTGATTCTAAAATACTTTCCCAAATGCAGCCCTATCTCTCTTTGTGGGCTGACAGGTTTTCTGTTCTTATTTTCTTGGGTGTCTTGTGCTTTTCAAATGTGGAAAGGCCTGCTTCAGGCTCCATAGTCAGTGGATCTAGGGAGCACCCTCTGCTTCACATGTATCATCACCATGTATTGGTTGACTTCCACAGAGCAGCTTGGTCTTTGTGATGTCTGGGTTCTGGGAGGCTATGGACAGGTGCTCATCTAAAAGTATGGGGTTGGAGCCTCTTTCTCTCTTTGTGTGAGAAATACTTGTAGCTATGGTCTGTTGAGTCAATGGTCTATCCAGATCATGTCCTTGAACCCTATTATAGAAGATAATAATATCTACTGTATTGCAAAGCAGATGTTATTTCCCCTATATATGGAGGAGGAAATTGAATTTCAGAGAGTTAGAGTAATGTGCCCATGTGCACAGAGCTGCTGAACGGCACAGCCATACACTCCTCTTCAGTGGATGAATAAAGAAAGGAATTGTAGTGTTTTCCTCCCTTTTACCCATTTACCACCACATTCTGCTTTCTGTCTTCTGACGTTACCACAATTAGGCCATCTCTTCAACAGGTGAAAGCTCTCTTTGAAGGTTAATTTGTGATTAAATTTTATAAGAGGGAACATGACTCTCTTCTGAAGGACCCCTCTCCCATTCCATCTGTTTGCTGTCTCTTGGGCTACAGTGTAATCCTTTCTGAAAAGTTCTTCCTCACTTCCCAGGAAAAAAGGAGAGACATTTCAAGAGTTTCTATGCCTGTGAAGGGAATAATTGTGGTGCCTAATCAGGTGGCTGCTGGGCTCTGCACAGTATTAATTTGGGTCTTTCAAGTTGTCATTCATGGCTTCTTGTGAACTTGGTCCAGGTGGTGGGGGTGGGAGGTGGTATCCTAGTGGGAAAGGAGGGCATCAGCTCAAGGCTGAAAGATGGATGGACAGCTGTTGAGAAAGCTGTGGTTGATCAGGTGTTTCCACGGAGCCACGGTAGTCCTCAGGGTGGTGGCTCTCCCAGGCTGATGCACACTCGGCACTTCTGCCTGGGTTTGAATGACAGCCTTGGGGACGTTTTCAAAACTCACTTTCCTTGCCGATAAAATGAGGGTCGGGCTTCCCTGGTGGCGCAGTGGTTGAGAATCTGCCTGCTAATGCAGGGGACACGGGTTCGAGCCCTGGCCTGGGAAGATCCCACATGCCGCAGAGCGGCTGGGCCCGTGAGCCACAACTGCTGAGCCTGCGCGTCTGGAGCCTGTGCTCCGCAACGAGAGAGGCCCGCGCATCGCGATGAAGAGTGGCCCCCGCTTGCCACAACTGGAGAAAGCCCTCGCACAGAAACGAAGACCCAACACAGCCAAAATCAATCAATCAATCAAACATACGCATCTGATTCAAGATCCTCATTAAAAAAAAAAAAAAAAAAAAAATGAGGGTCATAATTACTCTAAAGGAAGAGGATTGTTGGTAGGGGTAAGTGAGACAAAGCCTTCAAAGCCCTTTGCCCAGTGCCTGGCACAAAGTAAATGCTCAGTAAATAGAATGACCTTATGGCCTGCATTTGCCCAGGACTATCTTGGTTGATGCCTATCAATGGCACCTTGATACTCTCAGGAGCATCGTGGTTTAGACAATATATTTCATGGGCATCCTACCATCAAATGCTGGCTATTATCATTACAGTCAAATATCATTCATTTCAAATGTAAGCGACCCAGAAGTTAGTGAGGGGAGGAGAGATAGACAAAGAGGGTTTAGCTGGACGCAGGTCAGATCAGAGGAAGTTTCTATGAACAGTTGTGTGGAGCTGCTGAGATGGTCAGTGAATATTCTGCATTCGAAGGTGTTCTCTCTTTTCCTGTGTTCTCATGCAGATCTGAAAGACTCTAGTGGTGGAGGGAAACAACACAGAGGCCAAGGCTGCAGAGGAACAGAGTAGCACCTGTCTTCCTGCCTCCTGGTCCACAAAGAACAGGGTCTGATTAAGGGGGAAGTTAGAGGAGGCCCTCAGTTTCCTCACCCACTCACTTCCTGTCTCCCCTATTTCCCTCCCTTTCTTATTAAATCTCATTTCCACAGTATATAATAGTAAATTTTAATCTTGATTCTCATTTTCTGTTTTCTAACTAGTTAACCCATTGACTTTCTGCCTTTTAACTCATTCTAAACGTAATCACTCATTTACGTCTGTTTTCATCTGTCTCCCCTGGAGAAAAAAGGTCACTTTCCTTAAAGAGTAACCGCCTTAAGAATTAGACCACCTTGATCTTCAAATATTTGAAGAACCTTTCATCAAGGCCCTACCAAAAGGAACTCTTTGCTCTTGAGGGATCAGCTGCCCTGTTGAATAATTAATTTGACCCCAACATCACCACCCTCAACTCTAGGAGCTAGCTCCAGACTGAAGCTGTACTGGTGCTGCAGCTCATTCTCCCCATACCCTCACCACTGCTGCCCTGTCCCTTCCTAGGGATGGAAGTTGAGACATATCCTCTGCAGTAGCTCAAGTCCAGTAGAGGAGACTTGGATGAGAAGACTGGGCACCCCCATCCCAGGGACTGATCAAGTGGTTCCATCTGGCTCACAAGATGCAGGGTATGCCAGGCCACAAGGGGCACAAGGCTCAAAAAGAGGTAAAATTTTTTAGCCTGCAAGTGGTTAAGAATTTAGACCCTGTAGTAAAACCCACCTGAGTTCAAAGCCTGATTCTACTACCTACTACCTGTACGAATTTGGACAAGGCGTTTAAATTCTCCTTGCCTTAGTCTTCTCATCTGTAAGTGTGGTGGTAATAATCAAATTTACTGGTACTTTAAAGAGTTATATATAGTAATATATGTAAAGTACGTAGTATAGCACTTAGCATGGGGTGTTCAAAACATTGTGGTTATTATTATCACTATCATGGCCATATTTTTTAAGTTGGAATTAGACTCCCTTGGAGTACGCACATGAGCAATGTGTGTTTATATATCACAAATGTATAATTTTAAGGCATTTAGCCAGCAGTATGCTGAATAAGTATATATATTTCAGGTCTTGTTTTGCCTTAGATTTTTGAGTGAGTCATTAAATTTTGCTTCCTTTTTTTTCCTATCTATACTCATTAATATATTCATTTAATCCTTAGAACAACTCTGTGATATAGATATGATGTGCATTCCCTTTTTCTAAGTGGGGGAAGAGGTTTATGGAGGCTAAATAACTTGTTTCAGGTTACAAAGCCAATACGTAGTAGGATTTAAACCAAGGTGATCTCTCTCCAGAGATGATGTTGACCACAAGACTACTAGATTATTTATAAGTGGCTTCAATTGTATACTAACATGGATTAAAAATAGTAATTTTATATATCCTTTCAAAGCTTTTTCCTTTCTTTTTTTCACTTTTCTTTCTTAAATGTAAAATACTTTCATTGTGAGCGTCAGGGAAGAAAACATTATTGGGTTCATCTTAGACATGGGAAGAGTAGGGAGCAAAGTTCAGATTCTAGAATACGGGCCTCCTCTTATAATCACAGACCACAGAGACTGCCTCTTATTTGGAGCTCAGTACATGTTTGTGGAATACATGAATGAATTAAAATTCTTTTACATCTTTTTCATCTTTTGATCTTCATAGCAGCTGTTACCCTATCAATTTGAGAAATGAGGGAATTGAGTCTTAAAGAAGGTCAGGGTCTTGCTCAAAGTCACAAAACTAATTAATAAAAGAAACAGGGCTAGAATCCAATCCCACTTACTTGTAACACTGCACAGATACCTTCTTCTGCTTATCTGCTCGGTCCTGCAAAATACAAACCAGAACCCAGAGAAACCCAGGGAGGAAGTCGTTCTTAGAACTGCTATTCAAAACAGTTCTCTCTTCCCTTTAGAGTCTGTTATGACCACCACCCCTGCCCCGCTCCTTTATGCTATTTTCTTCTTTTCTGGATGACTGTTCACACCCCACGGCAGGCATACTGATGCTCCCCAATAATGTCAGCGGAAGTCTGGTGCCTCCATTATGTTTGGTTAGGCAAGATTCTTGTTCTGTGACAATCTGCAGAGAACACACATTATAAATCAGAAGTCTATGGGAAGTTCAGGAATGAAAGAAATCTCTTGCAGACCTGAGGAACTGAGAGCTCATTTTTGAATCCCTGCAGGAAATAAAACCAAACCAAACCAAACTGTGGCCTTAAAAAACACATTTCCTTCTCTCTCTGAGGAACTTGTCTGTACCATTTGTTTGCCACTTAATATATTCTCCTTTGTATTGGCTGAGATCCAGGAGGATGGAGTCTGGTCCCTATTCATCCCTCAGGCTAATGAAAGGCATGAGATGGGAAGGAACAAGGCAGACCTAGACAAGCCAAGATATGAAGAAGCTGACTAAGCTGGACAGTCAGTATAGGATAATGGTTAAGCATATGAATCTCAACATCAAACTACCTGGGTTCAAATCCTGATTCCACCACTTACCAGCACCTGGGACGCTTCACTGCAGACAATACTGGGTTTAGTTTGAAACATCTTGAGTATTAATAGCTAGTGGAATCCTAGCTCTTGAGGTCCTGTGGTGGTTGGAAAGGCAGGGGGGAGGCATGGGCACCTGGCATAACACTCACAAGAGCTAACAGTTATGGTGTACTTCTCTTGTGCCAAGAGCTTGCTCAGCGCTTACTGAGTGTTACATCATAGTACTTTATTCTTTCCATTTACTGGATTCTTAGGAGTCCTCCAAAGGGCTCAAGTTTCCTAGACTCAGGGTTCCTCGTTACTCTTTGCCATGATACTTATTTTGCCATAATCTTGCCCTAACTATCTAAATTGAGCTTACTAGGCGTAAGGTCGAGCAGAAAAGGAGAGTTTATATCCGATGGGAAATAAGAACAGCTTAGAAAGGGGAAACCTATTCACTTGAAGAAAACTATGAAAGAAAGAAGAAAGAAAAGCTGTTTTTGCTAATTATGGTCCCAATATGCTCAGGCTTTACCAGCATATGATGAGAAATGTTATCACATAAATGTTACCTGTGAATTTTGCTAGCCTAAAGCCTGAACTTAGTGATTCCTTATAAAGTGCCCCAGGCTATTGAAATCCCCACAGAGGCTCTGTGTGGACATGGGAATATGTGTTGCAGCCACCATCATGTTGTCTTTGCCATTTTCAGGTGGCATCTCTAGATGTAGATTCTGGACAACTATTCCAGTCACTGGGCCCTAATTTGTCACAGTGCAAGGACAGCCTGGGGGTCATTCAAGAATGGAAGAAGAAGGTTTCAGCCTATGACTTGTGCTCTTTCAGGTAGCGTTGCTTGTCATGAAGCGTTTTGCATTCACTGAGTTACTGAGATTACACTCCCATAGCCTATTGCTTGCTGAAGCAGAAAAATACCATCCAAGTGATGCTATTGGGGTGAACTCAAGTTCTGTAAAACTGGAACAACTGTTGGCCTCAGGCCCCTGCTGGGTTACTAAGTCTGCTTCAGTGTATCATGCTGTTGTCTCGATGATAGCTCTCTCTGGGTTTTTAGAAGATTCTGGCAAAAATTGTCTTTTTAATACATCCTTCCATTCTTGCCCCATGCTCCCCACTTGCATTTACAAGTCTAAATTCCAATTCTAAAGCCAATACGTGAGTCCCTTTCTCATCCTCCCTGGGGGTTCTCTAGCTCCAAGATCTGCAAAAGAGAGATTGGAAAGGTGGAGGGGAGAGGGCAATGCATAGCTCCACCTGCCAACTGTGATCAACATGAGACGCCCCGGTTCTACCCCTGTTTCGATCTCTGCCTCCTTGGATGTGCCATTTGAACCCTATCTCCAAGGAGCCCCGGAAATAAGAGAACCAGAAAAGGAAGATACAGAATCCAAACCTCATAGCAAATCTCTGCGTGAATAAAAATAGAGGGCGAAGTTGGTCAGAATTCATTGCTAACTCTGGAACAGTGTCGATCCATCTCTTCGTCAGACGTCAGACTGAGATTCTCTAGTCACATCACTCTGCTTCCTCAGACACAACCCTCTTGTGGACCTTGCTTCATGCTGACTTGATGAAGGGGAGGGAGGAGTGATGGCATCACAGTCACTTGCCCTGAGTCCCTACCAGCATCTAGTACGGAGACTATTCTCTACCAGACAGCTTGGTCTCACAATGTGCCCTCAAGTTTTGTTTGACAGAGAACATCTGCTCACGGTAGATTTGCAATGCACAGATAGGATCTGACAGGGACACATTTGGAGGGAACCCACGGGATGGTGACCCCCAGTAGCTGCTGCATTGCACAACTGGAATTGCATAGTGCACAGCTTGCACAGACCTAGTGCACCCTCCTCCTAGCTCGTTCTGTCAGACAATATAATGGGCTAAATTGTGTACCTCCCAAAATTCGTTCATTGAAGTCCCAACCTCCAATATTTCAGAATGTAGCTATATTTAGTAGTGGGGTCTTCAAGGAGGTGATTGAGTTAAAATGAGGCTATTGCAGTGGCGCCCTCACCTGATATCACTGGTATCCTTATTTTTTTTTTTAATTTTGTTTAATTAATTAATTAATTAATTATATTTTTGGCTGCATTGGGTCTTCATTGCTGCATGCAGGCTTTCTCTAGTTGCAGTGAGCGGGGGCTAATTTTCCTTGAGGTGCACAGGCTTCTCATTGTGGTGGCTTCTCTTGTTGTGGAGCACGGGATCTAGGCGTGCGGGCTTCAGTAGTTGCAGCACGCGGGCTCTGTAGTTGCGGTGCGTGGGCCCTAGAGCACGCGGGCTTCAGTAATTGTGGCGTGTGGGCTCAGTAGTTGTGGTTCGCGGGCTCTAGAGCACAGGCTCAGTGTGTTGTGGTGCACGGGATTAGTTGCTCCGCGGCGTGTGGGATCTTCCCAGACAAGGGATCAAACCCGTGTCCCCTGCATTGGCAGGCGAATTCTTAACCACTGTGCCACCAGGGAAGTCCCACTGGTATCCTTATAAGAAGAGGAAGAGACACCAGAGGCACAGAGGGACAAACACGTGAGGACAAAGCAGGGAGAAGGTAGCTGTCTATAAGCCAAAGAGAAAGGCCTGGAACAAATCCTTCCATCATGGCCCTCAGATGAATCCAACCCTGCCGGCACCTGTATCATAGACTTCCGCCCTCTAGAAACTGTGAGAAAATAAATTTCTGTTAAGCTACCTATTCTGTGGTGTTTTGTTATGGCAGCCCTAGAAAACTAATACCCCTTCATACCACCTCTAATAAACAAACTAAGCATAAACAGATTTCACAAACATAGCTGTTCCCCAACCCTGGATGCTCCTACTGTAATTCCTTCCTATGAGAGACTTTCACAGTCTTTTAAATTTCTTCCAGAAATATTTAGCTACCCTGATCATGCATCATTACTAGAAGCCTATTGTATGACTCCATACAAAACCTGTCTCTGTCCTATAGTTTGGTATACTCGGCCTTCAAAATGAGCCCATTCTTTTATCCTAAGCTAAGGATATCTATTAGGCCTCCAAGATCTATGCAGGTCCTCCTATAGTTTGGTATACTCGGGCTTCTCAATGAGCCCATTCTTTTATCCTAAGCTAAAGATATCTATTAGGCCTCCAAGATCTATGCAGGTCCTCCTATAGTTTGGTATACTCGGGCTTCTCAATGAGCCCATTCTTTTATCCTAAGCTAAGGATATCTATTAGGCCTCCAAGATCTATGCAGGTCCTCTACCGTTGGATATGCGCACAGGTTTGCCAACCACACAAATCAGCCATGACATTTTCTAGTTGCATGAGCTTAAGGGCATCATTTTACCTTTCAAAACTTAAGTATTTTCATCTGCAAAAGGGCATGATAGTAGGTACTTTGTTGGACTCTTGTAAAATGATGCATGTGAAATGCTTGGCTCAGCACATGGCACATGGCAATTACTCAACAAATGTTCATGTTGGATGTTGATCATCATTATCTTTATTTTTTTTGGAAACTCCTAGAACTGTTCTCTTCTGAAATTTTCCAGTTTTCTTTTGTTGAATGCCTCAGCACTCTTGCAATACATAAAGCAATTTCTCTGATCTGAGGTCTTTTCTCACCAGTCTCTCCTTTATTATTGGTCTCCATACAGGTAAAATTGTTGTCTCTATAGAACTCCAAATCTACAAGCCTTGGAGGGCTACTTTCTATACTCTTCAGAAAGCATGAAGAAGGCAGGGGGAAACTTTTGAAAGGAGGTGATGGAGATGTTTATGGCATGGGTTATAGCGATGGTTTCATGAATACGTACTTATCTCCAAACTCATCATGTTGTATACATTAAATATGTACAACTTTTGAGGTATGTCAGTCATACCTCAATAAATTGTTTAAAAAAGAAAGCAAAGGATAGGGCCAAGTGTGTGGGAAAAGCCTTTTTTTCTTTTGGCAATCGCCTCAAAAATGTGTTCCATATTTAGATAAAGAATCAGAATCTTCAGCAATAAGCCTGGGTCACATATATCATGTGTTGGGGACACTACATTTATAAAAAATACCTCAGAAAAAGACTGTGTGCAATACTACAATTTAAATATATCATGAGGATTTTTATTATCAATTTCATGGCTGACATGCATGGATCTTCTCTGTGGAAGTGTATGTTCCTCACAATCACAAAAACTTGGTTAAAAAAAGGAAGTTAAAACATTTTAAAAGCATGAACTATGTGCTATGCTTTGTGTTATTTATTTCTCATGCCATCCTTTAAGGGAATTATCTTACTTCCACTTTACAGATGAGAAAATTGAGACTCAGCATTCTGACTAATTTTGGAGTTTTTATGAGTACCATGAAATTTGTTCTAACACAATTAAACAGTGATTAGGTAGGTAGGGGGAAGGAGAGAACTTTCTTGTTATACAAAGAGAACATCTTCATTAAAAAAATAGAAAATATATATAAACAAAATTGAAAAAATAAAAATTGCCTAAACCTATCACCTGGAGACCATCACTTCTAGCATTTTCATTGATTACACAATAATTGTGATTCTTATAGGAAACCCTCAATCACTCATACTAATGCAAGAGAGAGACAAGGGTGGAGAATCTAAAAATCATTTCTGTCTGTACTGTGTGCTTTGGGGAGTAGAAAATTAACCTTTTGATCAGGTTCTGCATGGGCTAATTACTAAAATTACTTTTTCATTCCTAACTGATCCTAATTGAGGGCAGGGTCCCAGAAGTGTTTTGGTGACATGGGATTAAACGTGTGTGGTAGCTAATCCAAGAAGTGGAGCCTGTACACACAGATAATTAAGATCTGACTGTGGAACAGCAGCTCACACATTGTGGTCGCATAGGGGCTCTCCAGCTTTTCAGATGCTCTATCCTCAGAGTCATCTTGAAAGTAGATTCGATTCAATTCACCAGGCATTCACTGGGAGACTGATTCCTCTGCAGTATGCTAAAATGTCCAGGAAATAGTCCCTGATTGTAACGGACATGTAATCTAGTGAAGGAGATGGGTATGCATCCCACTAAATTTAACAATAGTAATGATAATTATAGCTAACATTTCTTGAACACTTACTGGCCTGAGGTTCAGCTCTCTTTTAAGCTCCTTAAGTGTGTTAACTCATTTAATCCTCATATAAAGCATAGTGTAATAAGGGGGAAATACTATGCACTTAGTTAGAGGAGAAGGAATGGTTTATCCTGAATTGGGAACTTAGGAAGGCTTCAAGGACTGCTGTCACAGGTGGAAGCTCACAGACTAAAGGGACCATCTTTACAAACCTGATCTTATAAAATGGGTGATGGGGGCTACAGCCCTCTGGCTGCATCTGTTTGTTCCTCTTCCTCCCAGCATTGATGACTGCCCGGCTCACAATGCATCCCCTTCTAGGCATCGTCTCCCCAGTACATAGGGTGGACTCCCTGTGCCATGGCTCTGGGACAACATATGACACTGCCTCACTGGATGGAGCTGATTAGACCAGGTGTTGGTTCCAAACCAAGCTGGGCACTTAGATCCTTCCACTGGATTATTTCAACTAAAATTATGGGGAACACATCAGTCTTTCTCTGGTGGTGGAAACTGAGTAACGTGAAGTTTGAGAACTGCTGAGGTGGCCATGAAAATAGGTCACTAGGGCCTCCTGCTTAGGGAACAGTTATTGACCCACAGCCCCAGCTGCTAGCTCTGTGTCCACTGCCCTGTCCACATGGAGGCCACACTTCCCAAGGGCCAATGACTGAGTGTGGTCTGCACAGGAAGGCAGACCTGTTTCTGCGAGATAGGCAACTTTGGCCCCAGGAATCCTTATCTACATAGCTTAGACTTTCTTGGAACCACATTTAGCATATCCAACACCCTTTCTTCCCCTTCTCCTTCGCAAGGCCAGACCTATGTCACATTGCGATGGCTCTTCCCATACCTAGCTCCCATCCCTTATTCCCTGCAGTTTTTTCCCTCACTAAATGTCTTGCACATCTGATCCCATCTTGACCTCTGCTTCTCTGAGAAAGTGTATTAATAGTAGAATTTTGTCTTCATGTGGTATTTCATCTTTAAGGTTAGACCAAGTTTCTTCACATTGCAACAGCAATATTCCAAGAGGTTAAGCCGCAATGAGCAAGCACTATCAAACCTTATATTTACTGTTGCCCAGTTGGCTGTGGCAAGTCACATGGCCGAGCCCAGAGTCGGCCATGAGTTGGGATTAAACAAGGGTGGAGATACCCAAAAGTGTGATGCATTGACCATCCTAGTATAATGGTCTAACAGAGCTATGAACAGGGAACAGTTACCTGCATTTTCTGTAAACTGCAGTTTCATGGAAGGTTTTACATGCTGCCTTCTGGAGAAAAAGTACACCCAAATAGGTACCTGGTAAAGATAAAGATTGTTCAGGAAACTATTATAAGTAGAATTAATTTTTAGAAAAGAAACCTTGTTTGTATCTAATTGGATCCTTGAAATAATCTCTCAGGTGGTTTGGTATGACTAAGGCTTTATTCCTCTCACTTTTGAGCACAAAATGGAGTAAAGAGGACCAACTGAAGCTTTTGGTAGCAATGAGGTCAGTGGTACTTTTTTCAATGTGAACCATGCCCTGTGGGCAACTCTGTGTTCAGGAAGTCACTTGTGAGACTATCCCACAAAAAGAAAATGAGCAGAAGCTTAGCAGAAGTCTACTGTTAGAGGAAATGGAAGTGGGAGGGCTAGGAGATCCTTGTGCTACTGTTTGTTAGGAAATTAAGCACATAAAATAATGTTCCCATGTCAGGACCTTTTCCATGCATTGCATAGTTTTTATCTCACACTGCTTCATCTTCTTAACTATTCTTAGCTTAGCACTCAACATATTGCTTGAGGAATTGAAAAGACACTGTTATTTGGAGTAATTACAACTGCTCCCTTTTCTCTAAGAATGTTGCCCTTCTAAGGGTGGGGAAATTGCATGGAAATAAGTGGACTTTGCTGTCAGAAGCTTAGAGCAAATCTTTATTCTTCCACCCACCCTCTTGAACCCCATTTAAAGATGTGGGATCTCTAGTTGAATTATGTACCTTATGAACAGCGTAGTAACCACACAGAGTGTTTTGTAGAGTGGGAAGTACTCACCTTTATGTTTTTAAATGTTTGTTCTTTGTTACTGGTCAAAGCAAGTGGAGAGAGAGAGAGAGAGAGAGAGAGAGAGAGAGCACTGGAGAGAGAGAGATTCCATGTTGGGAGGGAGCAGAATGACAATTCATTCACTCAGGTCTTTTGAAGAAAATCGAGAAATGATATTAATGTCTTGAAGCATCTCAATGACTCAGAGTCTTCCATACTTAGCTTAAGTTTATGAACAAGGCGCTGAGTCTGTACTCTGGACTATCAGAGCAAAGGAGCAGGTTAGACAACAGCGATCCCCTCCCTTCCCCAGATCACTGTTCCACACGCACTTGGTCCCCCGGGTCAATCTTCTGAAGCTCACATTATGGGACGTGCTCTATGGTGACACCTTAAGTAGGCAACATAAAACCTCACTTGGCATTATCCTTGATTCTAGCCTCCAGGCATTACTTCTCATATTACATCTCAGGAAAAGGTTTTTAATATTTGCTTGAGTTGTATAACCATACATAGCTGAGAAAATTATAATTAATCTCCATCTAAGCTACATTAGCACCAAGTCATATGGTGAATAAAGCCCCCTCCTTTTTTTATAATTGAAAGGAAAACGTCACCTTCCTTTTTACAAACTGAGTTGATTAGCGAAAGGTTTCGTAGGGGGTGGGTGAGTCAGGGGCAACTCACAAACTCAAGCTCCCTTCCTGGGCAGTCACAAAGATTACACCAAGTCATAAAAATCCCAAGGCATTTGTGCATAACGTTAATGAGCCTGTGGATCAGGTGAAGCTGTAAATGCCAAGAGATGACAAGCTACAATTTGGATGAGCTGCCTCTGGCCTCCTGGTGAAGGAGAACAGGGCTCTTGTGAGAAGGTGCTAGCTGATACAAATGTCTGATTATGCCAATGTGGTGATGAAGTTCAGCCCAGAAAATCAGATGGCACAGGCCTCTGGCAAGGCTGCCTCTCTCCTCTTTGCCACATCATCTTTCTGAGACGGTCACCCCATATCTTCTCAATCCCTATATTTGGGAACCCTCCCAATCTCTCAGTATCTTGTGTGAAGTTTCTGCCTTATTGTTGTCTATAGGGTAATGTGACAGCCACTAATTATGACATCTGAAGTCCTTCTCATTCTGTTCCCAGTTCTCTTTTCCCATCCTCTTTCTGACCATTTTACTTGCTCCTCCCTCTCTCCAGATAAGCAAACAACCAGACTCCATAGTATTCCACCCAGGCTTTATTCCTTCAGTTTCCTCTGCCCGGAATGTTTTCTTGCCATTTCTCCACCCAAAATTATTGTATTCATCCTCAAGACATAGCATTTCAACTTCATGAATTCCCTCCCATCTTCCCTTTAATAGATGGAACTAATCCGTCATTCCACTATGCCATTCTAGCATTTGCATATACATACCTGTTATAGAGACTTAGACTTATAATCAAAGAAAGTTATTCAAAGTAATGTTTCTTTGCCTACAGCAGAAGTTCCTCAAGGGTTGGGTCCAAATCTCTTCCATATATGCATTGCCATTTTCAGATTCCCTCTCAACCCTCAAACCTGATGTAGTTGGTTGCTCAAAGATATAGAACTGATATGCAGGAACTTTCAGTTCTACATTATCACATTGGTCCTACATTATCACCAAGGGAAAATAAGACGAAATCCAAAATATCAAACTGTGATGATTAAATTTTATGTGTTAACTTGGCAAGGCTATGGTATCCAGTTTGGTCAAACACTAGTCAAGATGTTCTTATGAAGGTGTTTTATAGTTGTGATTAACATCTGCAATCAATTGACTTTAAGTAAAGGAGATTGACCTTGATTATGTCTGTGGGCCTCCTCATCCAATCAGTTGAAAGCCTCAGGAGCATAAATAGATTTCCTGGGAACGAAGGAGCTCTACCCCAAAACAGTAACATGGAAATCTGTCTGAATTTCCAGCTTGTTGCTCTTCCCTACAACTTTCAGACTCAAGACTGCAACATCTACTCCTGCCTGAGTTTCCAGTATGCTGGCCTGTCCTACAGATTTCTTTTTTTTTTTTTTTTTTTTTTTTTTAATATTTCAATACTATGGTTTTTTTTTTTTTTAATATTTTCTTTTTCTTTTTTTTTTTTTTTTTTTAATTTTTATTTATTTATGGCTGTGTTGGGTCTTCGTTTCTGTGCGAGGGCTTTCTCCAGCTGCGGCGAGCGGGGGCCACTCTTCATCGCGGTGCGCGGGCCCCTCACTGTCGCGGCCTCTCTTGTTGCGGAGCACAGGCTCCAGACGCGCAGGCTCAGTAATTGTGGCTCACGGGCCCAGTTGCTCCGCGGCACGTGGGATCCTCCCAGACCAGGGCTCGAACCCGTGTCCCCTGCATTGGCAGGCAGACTCTCAACCACTGCGCCACCAGGGAAGCCCTGTCCTACAGATTTCAAAATCAACACATCAAATCTTGCCTGAGTTTCCAGCTTACTGGTCAAATTTCAGACTCATCAGTGCTCACAAATATGTGAGCCAATTCCTTAAAACAAATCTTCATATTTATCTCCTCTTGGTTCTGTTTCTCTGAAGAAGCCTTTTGATATGTAAACCATCTAGCTAGAAAGAGAGTAGAAGTGGAGGTATGGAGTCAAAGTGGGGAAGAGAAACCAGAAATGTAAGAAACAAGAAATAGCAGAGAAAGTGATTGGCCAAAACTATATAACTTCCAGATATGAAATGCAAGCACTTGTAAAGACTTTTTATGTGTCTAAGGTTTGTGTGAGTCAGTCAGATTTAATTAAGGAATCAACTTAGCAATTCTTGGGACATAGTAGACATCCAGTAAATGTTGCTGAATGAGCAAATAAGTGCATTTGTGAATGAATTGATCAACCCTTGCCTTCTCTTCCTTCGCAACAACTTGATAGCTAGAAATACCAGGAAACATGACACACTGGGTTAATTTTGACCCCTGGGCAAGATAACCACCAATATGGCAAACTGTTCTCCTTTCACAGCCATATTTGAACAGTGGAATGACAAAGTTACACCGAGAGTAGGTGATAGAGTTTTACCTTTAGAAGTTTATCATGATAAGTAGAGTAGATTTTTTAGCACAAGGATGGTGCAGAGAAGCAGGGAATGGTTGGCCAGTAGTGCCGGTTTCTTTAGCTTCCTGTTGAAACCACCACAGAAGCTATCAAAGGCCTGGGGCAGTCCTTTGCTACAAACATCACCCTTCTAGTAACATCTGCTCACTGGGCGAGGGATCAATTGTCTCCACGGAGGAGATATTGTGGCCAGTCCTCAAGGCAAAACCCCTGCATGCTAGGCCTTCCTTGGACAACATCCCAGGAGCTTGATTTTAGCCTCTGGACATCACTTAATCTCAGTCAAAGGGTTTTGCTATTTTTCTCCAGGTATATGTAGAATGCACACCTCTGAGGAAGTGGCAGACCATGTTGTGGCTTTTAAAAGGGCTTGGGTGCAGTCATGAACAGCAGAGCTCTGATGACTACTGTGGATTATCAGGAAAAATATGCGTCAAACCTGTCCTCCATCTAGGACTATATTCTGCTGTCAGCTGTGGCTCTCATGTTATCTTTTGTTCTTTTATTCAACAAAACTTTCTTGCATACCTCTGTGTTCAAGGTGTTATTGCAGGAGAGTAGCTACAGGGAATGAATCATATGTAAAACGTCTCCTGCAACTAGCAGAAACACAAGTTATTTCAATTAAACAGGGGTGGGGGAAGCCTCACCATCTGACTTGGTGCTGATGTAGCTTAGATGGAAATTAATTGTAACAGTCTCAAATATGTGTGGTTATTTAACTCAAGCAAATATTAAAACCCTTTTCCTCAGATGAAGTAATGCCTGGAGACAAAGATAAGGTGATATAAATTAATCTATAAATATTTAGGGGGACAAAAAGCCAAATAATTTCTAGCAAGGGCAGTTTTCCCAAAACCTATTTAAGCAGTTTTCCCAAAACCTATTTAAGCATCCTTTGCAGAGGAATACTATGCATGAATAAAATTCCAAGAGATATTCTTTGGGAAATGCTGCAATCAAGCTTTTGGATTTACTCTTTCCCTTGGGAGTTTGATATTCATTAATATTTTGCAAGCTACATGCCTTGGAGCACTAGACTTCCACATGAGTTTAATTGGCATTGTGGGAGAATATGGATTCTCAGGTCAAAAAAGTTTGGGATTAAGAAAAACTTCATACTCCCTTCTCCTACTAAGGTTTCCAATCCATTTTAGGTATCTCAGCATTTTAAGATGTTAAGGGGTAACCTATTAACATGTTAGATGTGCTAAGATATCCAGCAGAAAAGAATTCTGACTAGGACATATTTAAATAGGAGACTCAGGATGACTTCATGGTGACATGTAAGATGAGCGTTAAGGGGACAGAAAGGATTGTTGTTGAGAACAAAGGGCCTTTCCTTGGTTAGAGCCTCTACTCCTTGCCTGTCATGCTCTCCAGCCATATAACTTCTTTTCAGAACTGACACTGCCTTGGTCATCCCTTTGGATGAAGGGACCGAAGAGAGGGAGCCCCTTTCCTCCCTTACCTCAGCACTATTGTGCAGTTCCATTTCTGAGGTCTCTCTGAGATGATTCCCAAGTTCTGGGAGTTCATGCCTAAGAATTTTTAGTGATCCTTTTGGCGCTGCCATTTATGTCCCAGAGCAGCAACATCTCAGGATTGTACAGTAAGAGTTGGACCTGAGCTGAGGAATGGCGTATTTTCTGCTGATAGAGTTCCTAACTGGGGAAATCCATTCGAGTGGAGCTTTTGTAGCTTTGCCAGATTAAATGGAGAATGAGTGATTTCACTGGTAGTGTTCTTGAGCGTGAAGCCACAAAGAAGAGTGCAAGGAATTTGACAGGTTGAAAGTCATCTGGTAGAGAAGGCAAGATAGAGGAGAGGTCATATAGACTCAAACTATTGGAGTGCAGGTCTTGAGTTGTCTTTCCTATTGGGAAATTTAACAGGAGGAGGGGAGGAAAATAAAGACAGGGAGAAAAGAAGGAAGGAGATTAAAAATTTGACTTTCTCAGTTGCCTGTTTCAGGATTGGGCCATCTTGAAAGCCTGAGTTTGAGATATTTATCTTCTCTCTACCCTTTCCTTCTGTATACCTTCATTCTCTGATTACTACACACACACACACACACACACACACCCCTCACTAAAAAAATCTGACTTTAACATGAGATTCTAGAAAATTCCTTATCTCCAGAGAATTTTATAAAAATACCACCTTTCTCTGCCTTTAAACAAGTGATTTGGCTCCTGTGTCACAAAGTCAGCCTTCTAAAAGGGCCAGTACCTGATGAGTTCCCATTTCTGATAATAGTAGAAAATATTAAATCACTTTTAAGTGGTTTTCTTTTAAAGCTGATTCAATAGTAACTTAGTTATTTCCAGTTTATGATTAATTGTAATCAGCCCTCCCATCTCCTTCCTCCCCAGAGACCCCTCTAACTCCCACCAAGATTCTTTTTTTAAATAATTTAATAATAATATATATTGAGATATAATTCACATCCCGTACAATTCATCCATTAAAGGCATACAATAAAATGATGTTTATAATATTTACAGAGCTGTGCAACCATCACCATAATCAATTTTAGAGCATCTTCATCACTCTAAAAAGAAACCTCATACCCATTAGCAATCACTCCCTATTTTTCCCAACACCTCCAGCCCCTGGCAACCACAAATACTTCCTGACTGTGTGGATTTGCCTCTTCTGGTCATTTCATATAAATGGAATCATACAGTATATAGCCTTTCTTGTCTGGCTTCTTTCAATTAGTGTAATGTTTTTTAATATTCATCCATGTTGTAGCCTCTATCCATACTTCATTTTTTTTAATTGCTGAATAATATTCCATTGTATGGATATACCACATTTTGCTTATCTATTCATCAGTTGATGGACATTTGGGTTCTTTACACTTTTGGATACTATGAATAATGCTGCTATGGACATTCATGTATAAGTTTTGGGGTATATACGTACGTCCACCAAGACTCTTAAAGAGCTTTGGTAACAGCCCAGTGTTGGTGTTGGAGAGGAAAGGGTCTACTTCTTGGTTTTATCTCCTCTCAGTCATGGATTATGTCATGTCTAGCATGTGTTTTGCCCCCAGGAATGCCCAGTGCTTGCTGCAGAAGGCAGTAACTGGACAGGTTGCAAATGTTCATTCAGCATGTATTCGTTTGTCTGACGCTGGCAATCTTTAGTAAATTGCAGCCATGCTATCCTTCAATCTCCAGCTTGGGTCATCTACTCATGCATTCTGATATGGAATCTTCCCTGGACTGGCTGAGGAAATCCCCAGGCAGTCCCACAGGCTCTCTCTGAACAAAATCCTCTGCTCCTGGGTACAATGGACCTCTCTTTGTCTCTCATTAATAGGAGGAAAATACAAGATGGTTATCTTAGGCCCCTCTGATGCCAAGATTTGCCTTGTCACCATCTCTATTGATCTCTATCATCACTTGGGCAGTGGTGTGGGAAATATTTGGCAACTTCAGCTCTTAAAAGAACAAGTAAACAAACAAACAAAAAACAAAACTCAGAGTGGCATGGACATATATACACTACCAAATGTAAAATAGATAGCTAGTGGGAAGCAGCCACATAGCACAGAGAGATCAGCTCGGTGCTTTGTGACCACCTAGAGGGGTGGGATAAGAAGGGTGAGAGGGAGATGCAAGAGGGAGGAGATATGGGGATATATGTATATGTATAGCTCATTCACTTTGTTATAAAGCAGAAACTAACACACCTTTGCAAAGCAATTATACTCCAATAAAGATGTTTTTAAAAAAAAGCAAGAAAAAAACACAAACATTCCATAAATGGAGCAAGCTGCCAATCTCCCTACTCTAGAAGTACCCAAACTTCTGGGATATCCTCTACTGTTGTCCTCAGTCCCTTCTATTTGTACAGAAAACGGGTGGTGGACAAGACACACTTCTGTATGGCTTCTTTCTTGCTTCCTGTACTCTGTGCATTTCCCCCTCTCCTGCTCAGAGGTTTCATGAGCTCATCTGGGGCAGAGAGAAAATAGTGTTTTCCTCTAGATATCTTTGAGCAAATTGCTTCTGATTCACACCACACTGATGCCTTTCGAACATAGAAGCTTAGAATGTGACTTCTCTGTGGGGCTGTCTCTACTGCAAAGATGGCCCTTTGTTAATCTGCCAAATGGGTGAGTCAGGCTAAAGGCTAAAGGCTGAAGCTCTGGTGAGTCAGGCTAAATTATGGCAATGTGTACTTTGAAATAGCATTTTGCCCCATATATACAACTATGTAACTGAGATCCTAATTTCTCCAGTCCTCAGGAGCCACCTTCCTTTTAATACACAAATAATGGAGGACCAAGTCATGTGACTGCAGCATTTATCAGGTTTCCATCCCTAGGTATTTATGAGCATTTTTCAGAGAATTCTTCCATTTGTCACAAACATTTTTTTATCTCTACAGACAGCCTCTTACTCTGGACTGCTACCATCGTCCTGGAGGTTCTTTCTGCCATCTACCCCAAAATTCTGAGACAGACTAGAAACAGTTTCCTCTTATTTCCCCCCAAAACATGTCTAAGATCAGGTGATAATATCTAACAACACAAAATTACAAAGCGGAAAAGACCATTTTTCACTGGAGACGACACATCACTGCTCCTCCGCACAGCTTCTCCAGCAGCCATATCTGTCCCCAGCCTCCACCATACACTACATTGCTGAGGCCAGTCTACCCTACAGACTGAGCCAGAAATATGTAGTGATTCAAATGTGATAGACATTTATTTCCCACTCATATAAAATTCAGAGTTGATTTTTACAAATGAGGTGGGTCTTCTTCAAGCAGTGAGTGATTCAGAGATCCTGACTCTTCTACCTTGAGACTCTACCGTCTTTGTTATATGGCTTCCAAGGATACTGTGCTCATCTGCATTGAGCCAGAGGAAAGAGAAGTAGCAGAGAGGATCAGATTTAGGAGTTCCTTCAGGCATCAGGCCTGGAAAGTTACTTTCTTTTGTTTTCCATTGGCTAGAACTCAGTTACATGGCCATGCCTACCTGCAAGGAAATCTGGGAAATGTAGCTCAAGTATGTGCCCAGGAGGGAAATAAAGTAGGTTTGGTGAGCAAGTAACCAGTTTCAAAGGGGAAAACCAGCTTATCTTGTCTCCAGTAGGCAGTGGCTATCAGCAGCATAATAATTTACAGAGATAACAACTTTCCTCACAATTAAGACAGCCTTTTACATGATTACACTTATAAACATGCCAGAATAGGATCTTGGCTTTACATCTGATAACCTGAAAGCCCAGTAGAGTACCAACTCAAAAAACATCCTTCTCCCAAGGTGGATTTTGCTCTTGTCTCTAGAATAATAGAAATACACAAATTTTCAGAAATATTGGTATTTCAGATAATACCATTACAATTATATCTATATGCATGGCTATGTTTAACTTTTCACTATTTATAATTAGAAGACAATGACTTCTGTTTTCTTCTGTGGCTGAAAGAAGCTTCTCATTGCTTTTATAAATAAGTCTTTTAGAACCACAAGCTTAGTTTTCTGAAACTGCGTAAAGGATTAGGCTCAAACAAGGGTCATAATGCTCTTTGACTAAGGAGTAACTACGAGACATTTATATTTGTGTAGAACATAAAGTTAGCACAATCATTTATAATGAGAAAATTATCTCAGAACTGATGTGTACATTTCATCTTAGGTGGCTAAATTCAATTTGCTACAGCAAACATAGTCTAACAAATGCATTTTCCTCTAACAACATACGGAGAGTAAGTACAATATCCAATAACAAATACCTAAAGCATTTTTGCAGTAATTGTAGCCTCAAGGTTAAGGATTATATTCTATAAGAAATAAAATTAAAACATGTACTTGAAGAGCAGAATGTCACAGGAGAAGTTCTAGTCATTCTTGGCAAATAAACTGCCTATAAACTCAATCTCATATTGTTGAGGTATATGTGACGTTTATATGTGCCTCTATCAGGATATTCATACACGCAGTGCATTCTCAAAGGTACTTGTGTCATCCGTCTTCTTATCCTCTCCAAATTTCTTACTAACTGCGATTATAACTTGTGATCAATGGTTTGAATACAAAATGGGTTTTTAAAATTGTTGAATCTAAAATGGGGGGCTTATAACTTTCTATTTCTATATTTCCTTTTTAGAAAATATCTCTGAAATATAGCCACTCCAATTATTGAGCAACATACCAGAGACCTGTTGAAATGCCAAAGTTAAGCTATTTATTTCCTTGATCTATACTTATGTTTACTCTATACATGTATTATCCCTACTCAGAGTGTGCACATGTGCCTGCATGTGAATGCCTTTGCGTGTGTGTGTGTGTGTCTGTGTGTGTGTGTGTGTGTGTGTGTGACTAGTTAGGATTCTTCACTGCAAACAACAGAAATTGACTTTGGGTAGTTAAGCAGAAAAGAATTTGTGGGAAGATGTTATCTGGCTCACAAACAGATGGAAGGCCTGGAGAACCAAACTTACAAATAGGAAAGAGTCAAGGGGAGCTGGTTGCCAGGACTACAGCCAGAATCAGACCTTGAGAAGGGTTTGGTCAGGGCACCACAGCCACTACAGCAGGGCGCCCGTACTAGTGTTTCCGCTCTTGCCAGTGCTGGGCGCTAACCATGACCTCTGAATGAGCCTCGCTTCCTGCTTGAGTTAGTTTGGATTATATACCTACACTCAAGCTTCCAGGCTTCAGAGAGAGCCAATGTCTGGGCTTTTTGGCTCCTGGCGGGTAGAAGGCAAATTCCTATTTCTGTACAAGTTTCACAAGATGGTGGACTCTCCAAAACTAGGAAGAGGTTCAATTGTGAGTTATCCAAAGCAAAGGTGGCATGTGTCCACTATAGCAGATTGTAATGAGGAGTTTGACTCCTTTTTTTTTGATGTATGACTTCTGACAGATTTTAAGCCTCACCCCTCCCTCTGCCTCTTGTGCCTTACATCTGGACAAGTAGATAAGAAATCCTGGGCACTCCTTCCTTTGGTGCCAGCAGGAGATTCAAACCACAGGACTCCTGCCATGTGGGAACTCTCACCCTGGCTCACCTCCTAACCACAATAAACCCAGGCCTGTCTCCGTCCCTTGCTCTCTCAAACCATTTCAGACCTGCTTGAGAGGAATGCCCTGCCTTCCCAGAGACCTCAGTTATGTCAGTAGTAAACCTTTTCATACCCTCTTGCTGTGTTTTTGGTATCATCATTCATGACATTGAACCAAACCTGGATGAGGGTCCAGCTGCCTCTGCAGGTGACTATTATATGGATTAACAAAATGGTAAATAAAAAAGTGACCCCCCCTCCCACTAAAATCCTGGTTAATTTATCACAGGATTCCTTTATGTAATAAACATCCTTAGTGCATTCAAAATAGCACTTATGATTCAAACAGATTTCCTAGAACTCATCCTTTTCATAATGGAAACATAGGCAATGCCAACCTTCTTTTAAAAGAAGAAAATATTTCGTACTCTTGAGTGTGAGAGCAGTTGAGGGGCCTGCCTTTGCCTGTGTTTAGATGAGGGAGATTTGAACCTACTGGGGGCTATGGACAAAGTGAGCATATTTCCCTGAATGAATAAGAATGAGCTCTTCCGTGGGGACTGTGGTTTAGTTTGTATTCTGAGGGAAGTTGTTTTATTAAAGCATATGAAGATGGAAGGGGCCTTATGTGAACATCTAGGCTACCCATTCTTACCTCATTCCCCTTTCTAACATCTGTGACCAATCTAGCATCCTTGACTAAATGGCCAATCACTTTCTTCTGAAATACCTCCAGTGAAGGTTTGTCCTTCTTTGGGCATCTCTGATTTCTAGAAAATCCTTTTATCTGTTGCTCTACCTTGAGCTCCTAGTTTTACTCATCTCAGCTACCTAGACCAGTCTGATACATCCCCCTTGTACTCAGAAGTCCCACTTTGATTTACTGTGTCTTACCTGCTCACCTAAACCCTCTCATTCTCTCAGAAATATCAACTGAAGACTGTAGAGAAACATCTACATCCATCCCACCCACTGACTGAAAGCATCACAAGAGAATATAGAAGACCAACTGACTGATTTCTCTTTCACAATGACGAGCTTCCCAGGTGTGCTTTTTAGCTTTAATAATTATGATGAGGGAAAGCTCTTCCTATGCTGTTCAGAACTGACCTGTGATTTATGCTCAAACTCCAGTTGGCATGTTGAGTGTATTATGTGCTGCTTTTACTGGCAAGGAAAGCCTGTATACTTGCTCCTGCTGTAACAATAAAGCCTCCTTTCTTAGTCTATGCTGACAGAAGCAGGCTGAATGTGCCTTGGGTTCTAAAGCACCCTATTTATAGCCCCATTGCCAAATAATCTCTATTCATTGCATTGCTGGATTTGCAGGTTCTCATTCTGCATCTGTGAAAGCAGGCACAGATGCATGCAAGGGGCCTTCCTGGCCGAGGCAGGAAAGGGAAATCTTGGGACTGTCTGCTCCCTAGCTACTTTTTGAGGATAGGTTGGGAAATATCCTTGGAGGTTAAACAAAAGTCTTTTCAACTATATCAAGAATGGAGCTGACATTGAATTGAATCACAGAGACCAGGTAGGCTGCGGGTCCACCCAGAGGAGTTCTAACAGGTCAAAGGCTTTCAGTTTTATTAAAGACCCTATCTTAACATAAGAACTTGATATCTGTCACGGGTGCACTTCTGAATAAAGTGTTTTTTAGAACAAACCATGATTTGTTATTTCCTTGAATTTATTTGATTTCTCTAAGGAGACTTTATTTTGGAAGCTCACAGAAAATTTATCTTGCAGAAACCTTTTATTCTGCACATCGTCCAGTGATCTGGTTAGAAAGAGGAAGAGCTTGAGAGAACAGTCCTAAGAAATATTTATCTAATGCTGAAGTCCTTTCCTGAAATCCAGGAGTGGTAGAAAGCAATAAAGTACCATCTGGATGCAAACTGGAAGAAAGCCTGGGGATAAACCAGCCTGTTGTAGATACAGTGGGACAATTGGAAGAGAAACTGAGAACCTAGTGGAGAAGTGAGGGTGGGATGGGAGGCAACAGGGAGAAGAAATATTCTGTATCGGGGCTTCGTGCCCATGACTTTCTGGCTATAAGAACTGATCCCACATTCCTGCCTTTAAAACTTTGTCTTCACTTCCTCCACATAGAATTCCCTCGTCCCTAGATTTTATCTGTTAAAATGCTGCCCATTCTTTAGGGCTCACAGTAATGCTGAGATTGGGGGTATCTGTGCATGAGATAAACATTTTCAGTTAAAAGAGATTCTAATCTCAGAGTTGGATGTTTGTCATGACAAGATTAACCTTCCTGATCTCACCCTATATATCCCCTGTACCATATCATATTCTCTTTATATGTCTCTTAAGGCTCTTGTCACATTCAGTCCTGTATTAGCCATCTTAGTAACCCCTATTACATAAGAAGTTCCTTTAAGGCAAGTGCTGCATTTAACTCATCTTTGCATCCCCAGCCAAGCAAAAATGTCTGGTAAATAGCACCCACTTAATGGGTATCTATTGTCAGATTCTCTATAATTTTTAAAACATATCTTCAGGGTGCTTTTTTCAGCAGATAATCTGAGTGATTTAAATGTGGCGATGTCTATCCCTCATGGTGTGATTATCCGGTGAGCTTTTTAAATTCTCATTTCCCATTCTATTGGGATTAGATTTCAAAACAAACAAACAAACAAAACAAACGATCAGGGGATAGAGCACCAGTGCATCCTCAAGGGATTCAGTGAGTATCTATGAGATGTGGGTAAAAGGTAAGGATGGTATCAAATGATAGTATGATCAGAGTAGAAAGCCTGAATTGTACCCTGACCTCAACTATCCTTGGGTATCACTGTAGGGAATAACAGCTAAGTGAGAATCCGGGCACCACTAACTAAAACCAGCACAGTTCAAAGCCCTGATTAAAGTCTGACACAAAAAGCCTAGGTGGTACCTTTTACCTTCCTTCCCCTTTACCTCCTGCCAGTTCACATCTGTATCTTGAGGCTGGCATAATCAAGTGTGCTTAAGGAGGGAGAGTGAGATGGCTGGACCCCAAGAGAAGCCTTAAATTCACTTACCGAAGAGCCACTTGGAGCAGAAAAGGGTGCATCTATGGTGAGCGGAGCCTGGGTTCTTGCCTCATAACGTGCAGTGGTTGTGCTCACTAGTAATTATGGCCTTAACAGAACTTTTTATGTAGTAATGGAAATGGGACTAAGATAACTAATACAGGGTCTAATGTGGCAAGAGCCTTAAGAGAGATACAAATGGAATGATAGGAGGGGATATGGAAGGTGAGGTCACAAAGGTTTATCTTGGCATGATTACTTGTGGGTACAACCACGGTCAAGTTAGCAACACTTTCTCCCCTATCATGGCCTAGAGATGATGGGGCAGAGGCCACCCTGGTGGAGGGAGGGAGAGGACCGAAAGTTCTCCTTTGCTGAGGATAGCTTTGGGATTGCAGTAATTCTGAGCAAGAATTTTGGGTCTTTCCATTGGTTCATTCATACCACTTCTGTTATGAATTCCTCCCATGGCACCTGATTAACTTCATGATGAAAACCAACTCTTCAGCACATGGTCCCTCTATCATTGCTAGTACTGCCTCTTCCCATGCAGCCCTGATGACAAAGCCCTTGTCATTTCCTTAACCTCATGTGCTAATATTTGCCCTTCAGCACACTATTCTCTGCCCATAATGTGTTCCCCAAACTTGACCAACTGATTTAATCCTACTCATCTTTCAAGATGCAGTGCAGCTTTGCAGAGGACAAGATGTCTAAGCTGACTTTCCTGTGTAGAACTGAGTTATTCAAGAGCAACCTACTTCATATTGCTCTGATGCAATGATGTGTTGATATAAGTCTTCCTTTGTAGTCTGGAAGCACCTTGAGGATAGGGATATTATGGTCTTTTCAGGGTCCGTCAAATGCCAATTACTTGCCCAGTATTAAGGAAAAGAGATGAGTGTTTGTTAAATAACTGAATAAATGAAAGAAGGAAGGAAGGAATAAACAGTCCAGATGACCATGCAGGCGACTTTATCAATAATCACGAGCCCCTTGCTAATATCATCAGGTAGAGTATGCAGTTGGAATGCCAAGATGATCTTTGTTAGCTCAAAACATATTTTCTTAGTTCAGAACATTTCAAATGGGGAGTAGAAGAATTGTGTGTTCTTACTGAATATATTGAAAAATATTTTCGGTGTTACACATTACTGTGTTGCTGTAAATGAGCAGAAGTTCATCCTTCCTATGTTTTACTATCCTTACTAGAAAGAAAACAAGTATTCTTAGTTATTATTTACTTTGTCCTTAGTCTGTGCCATCTCTTTTACTCCTTACAAAAACTTCCTAAGAGAAGTATTATCCCTATTTTATAGAGGAGGTAACAGGCTTTGAAAAGTTAATTGCCCACGTCATGCAGCTACTAAGTGGAGGAGCCTAGATGCACAGAAGCCTGATTGACCTGCTCTAAATCCCACGTCTCCTACACATAACTGTCTTTTGAAGGTTAAATGCAGTTCCATAGGGTTCCCTCTAGCCTTGTTTCGCTCAATCTTGGATTTTGTTCCTTCTTGGCAACTGAGTCCAACGTGTTTCAGATGGTTATTAACTTTTAAAAAAATGACAAGATATATTTTTAATGATAAAATTGTCAATGTATGTTTCCATTCAAGAGACTTTAGGCTATTATAATCCTAGAATCTAGATCTCAATAATATCTATGAGTCATTTTACTATTTTTCAAATGAGGAAATGAGGCTGAGAGAGATTATGTGACTTGCCCAGATAGCAGAGTGAGTGGCAAAGCTGAGTTTAGATACTAGACCTCTGGATTTCCATTTTGTGGTTCTTCACATTTCAGCAAACTGGGTCCCTTCTTCTGCCTGCAGTCTTCAAAGCTTTTTTCAGTGAATGACCTTCAGCAAGTTATATGATCTTTCTGTGCCAGAGTCTAATTAGCGCTCCAAGAAGGTTGCAGTGGTCCACTTCCCAACATTGTGAGGACAATAATTAATAGCTATAAAACACTCTGCAATACACAGCACTGTCCAAACACCAACATGGCACAACCAAGTCTATTTCACAGTAATTAACTTGGCATTCAATAAGGAAGAAATCAGTAGAGCAATTCCTGGATGACTTTGCAGAAATGACCATTTCTTCTGTATCTTGAAAGAGTGTCCCACAGCCAGAAAAAAGATTCAAACTATGCATATTAATTTATTACAAGATATTTTGTAGATGACTATTGTTTTTCTTCTTTAATATTGTTTTTTAAGACGTGTGTCTTTTCAATGGGAAAGTGGAAATGCTGAGTTTTATCCACAATGAGCATCAATCCTCCGTGAATCATAACTAGTATGCATATTATAGAAATTATTTTTAATTTGTATAATAAACCTGGAGGGTAGATAATTCATCTCTATTTTATATATGGGAAAATAAAGGTTTAGAAAATTAAGTAGCTTGATTAGGACCAACTCAGCTAATAACATGATGAAGGCCGGATTTGAACCCAAATCTGATTCCAGGGTTTTGTTTTTCTTCCTGATACATGATATTGTCGTAATCAATAGGCTTTGCCCTTTAAGTTGATTTTCCAGAAATGATATAAATCCAGCTCTGATTCATCTATTCTCTCATGCTTGTCTGTCTTGGTAGCCAATGATCCACACTTTCAACTTGCTGGATAGGCTACCAGCACAATCTAGGACCAAGAGACACACTTAAATCCTTCTAACCGATAGGCAGTTCACACCCAAGACTTTATTAACTTTAGTAGTCTAACCCAGAGTAAAAGTCGCTATATCCCATCTAGCTCTTTTATTTCCAGTCCCAGTAGGAAAAAAAAAATGATAAGAACTGAAGAGACCAAAATAATTTTGGTTTCACTAAACTTTTTTTCATAAAGTCTTTATTATATACACTTTTGTATATATTAATATACATGAATGTCAAAGCTGAAGTGGGAGGTCCTTGTCTTTACCCTCAGTCTGAGCAGCTGATGCCCTCCTCAGACTGTGTCTACACAGTTCTAAACTGTACTGGTGTAACACACAGATCCTTGAGAAATAAAGAAATATCTTTAAAAATGACAATATGATTAAAGTTTCTGAGTTAACTGGTTTTTTTTAACTTAATTTTTATTTTATGTTGGGGTATAGTTGATTTACAATGTATTAGTTTCAGGTGTACGGCAAAGTGATTCAGTTATACATATACATATATCCATTCTTTTTCAGATCCTTTTCCCATATAGGTTATTGCAGAATATTGAGTAGAGTTCCCTGTGTTATACAGTAAGTCCTTGTTGTTTATTTTATACAGAGTAGTATGTATGTGTTAATCCTAAACTCCTAATTTATCCTTTTCCCCCCACCTTTCCCCTTTGGTAATCATAAGGTTTTTTTTGAAGTCAGTGAGTCTGTTTCTGTTTTGTAAATAAGTTCATTTCTATCATTTTTAAAAAATTAGATTCCACATATGAGTGATATCATATATTTGTCTTTCTCTGCCTGACTTACTTCACTTAGTATAATAATTTCTAGGTCCATCCATGTTGCTGCAAATGGCATTATTTCATTCTTTTTTATGGCTGAGTAATATTCCATTGTATATTCCATCTTTTTTATCCATTCCTCTGTCGATGGACATTTAGGTTGATTCTATGTCTTGGCTGTTGTAAATAATGGTTACACTAAAATTTAACAACAATTATTTCTACATCAAATTTTAGCATCATTGAATAGCTTACTAGGTTATGATGAGTGTTCCTTACCCGTGTAAACTTTCTATGGAATTGCATGTCATTCCTGTAGTCTAAGAGTGGGCTGGATCCTGTACATTGACAAACACTGCTATAATATTCATATTTTGAAAACCAATTTATTTTACACGTGTATATGTGTAAATAATAGCCATTAATAAATCTTTATTGACATGCAACGAATAGAGAAAAACACAAGAAAGTAAAGGCATATACCTCAGAGATTTATCAAAAAACAAATAGCTATGGAACCATATCTAGATCAAGAAATAAAATAGTCAGCACCCAAGAAGTTTGCTTTCTGCTCTCCTAATCACTGCTTACCTCCTCCCAAGAGGGAACCACTTGAGAATCATATAGTGCGTATTTTTTATGTATGGTATGTTTTGCTTTATGTTATGTTGATCATACTTATTCACTGTATTCCATTGTGCCATTTTACCACAATCTATTTATCCATTTTACTGTGGATGGACATTTATGTTATTTAGAATTTTTGGCTCTATGATTAACGTTTCAATGGACAGAATCTTATTCTGTTCTTAGTCTCTTGTTCACATATGCATGCATTTCTATTTATGATGTAATTACAACCTGTAAAACTACTGGATAAGCTATGTATATATTTCACTTTACTTTGGAATGCTTAACTGTGTTGTACAGCGTTTGTAAAATTGCATTCTAAAAAGCAGAGTGTATGCTTGTAATAGGGAATGGCACAGAATTCTATAGACGCTTTATATGTGTAAGGACCATTCACTCAGACCTCATGGATTCTCACCAACCTTTAATATGGTTAGCCTTTTTTTTTTTTTTTTTTTTAAACGGCTCTGATGTCCTGCTAGCCATCTTTTTTTTTTTTTTTTTTTTAATTTATTTTATTTATGGCTGTGTTGGGTCTTCGTTTCTGTGCGAGGGCTTTCTCCAGTTGTGGCAAGCGGGGGCCACTCTTCATCGCGGTGCGCGGGCCCCTCGCTATCGCGGCCTCTCTTGTTGCGGAGCACAGGCTCCAGACGCGCAGGCTCAGCAATTGTGGCTCACGGGCCCAGCCGCTCTGCGGCATGTGGGATCTTCCCAGACCAGGGCTCGAACCCGTGTCCCCTGCATTGGCAGGCGGATTCTCAACCACTGCGCCACCAGGGAAGCCCTAGCCTTTTTAATATTAGCTGTTCTGTTGCGTGCATATTGGTATTGCATTGTGGCTTTAACTTGCATTTCCATGATTATTTATTAAATTAAATAAGTTTTCATTTGTTTTGAGCAATTTGGCTACTTTTTTTTTTTTTTTTTGGTGACATACCTATTCAAGCCTAGTGCCTAATCTTTCCTGGGGGTGGGGGTACCTGCCTTTTTCATATATATTTTTAGGAGTTGGTTATATATTGTGAATATGGACCCTTTGTTACTTATAGTGGTTAATGTTGGTAAGTTCTGAAGTATTATGCTCCTATTCAAATTCCTGATATTGTTTGTCCATCTCTTTTGTTTAAATCATTTTGCTAGGGTTTACCAATATTGTTGTCTTTCAGGGAATCAGCTTTTAACTCTAAGTTTTGTTGATACTCCCTATTATGTGTTTATTTTAAATTTTACTATTATTTCTTTTCTTTATTATTTCCTTCCTTCTACTTTCTTGGGATAGAATTAACTGTTAATTTTCTAGTTTCTAATTAATTTCAAGATCATTGGTTTTTCAATCTTTCTTTTTTTCTAACATATGCATTTAAGGCTATAAATTTCTGTCTAAAGCAGTTTAGCTTTATCCCACAAGTTTTGATATGCAGTATTTCATAATTTTATAGTTATAATTTCTTACTTCCATTGTGATTTCTTCTCTGACCTATTGGCTATTTAGAAGGCTCTTTCTTAATTACCATGCGTACATATGGGAATTTTCTAAATATCTTTGATATAGACTTCCGGTTGAACTGTAATGTGGTCAGAGAATGAATATACTCTACATAATTAAAACACTCAAAATTTATTGAGATTTGCTTTATGGTCCAATCCCTAGTCAATTTTGGTAACTATTCCATGTGCTCTTGAGAATGTATTCAATTCTTATTGAATGTATTCTTAAGCTGTTGAATAATGTATATTCTTCAGTTGTTGAGCAGTGATCTACATAGGTCACTTAGGTTAATTTTGTTAATCAGGTTATTTATATCTTTTATACCATTACTAAATATTTTTGGTCTGTTCTGAAACAGTAATTTTATCAACTACTGAGAGAAGTGTTTTAAAATCTCCCATTATGATTGTGGATAGGTATGTAATTCTATTTAGTTCTACCTATTTTTTTGTCTCTATTTTGAAGCTGTATGATAAGTGCATACAAACAGAATTGTTACGTCTTCCTGGTGCATTGAAGCTTTTTTCATTGTGAATTGACTTATTATTTGCTAATGCTATGGCTGAAATTAATAACAGCACAGCATTCTTTTGGCTATGTTTGCATGGCATATTTCTTGACCTTCTTTTACTTTCAGCATTCTTATACTTTTATGAGCACTATATATCTAGACTACAATGTATATTTTTAAGTTGGATATACTACATTTACATTTAATGTAATTTTTGTTTTGTTTAAATCTATCGTATTATTATTTTCTTTCTATTTGTCCCACCTGTCCTTGGTTCTTTCCTGAGTTCTTTTTTTTTCTCTCCATTCCTGCCTTTTAAAAATTGATTTTTAAAAATTAATCCATCTTCTCATATATTTTAAAGCACCCCTACTTTAAGGTACTTATTATAAAAATTTCAGAAAAAAATACAAGATAGTTTTATTACATAGTTATCATTTAGTAAATGATGCATTTCTTTCCAGTCATTTAATTCTTTGTTTTAATATGTGTACATAATTTTATACCCCCTTTTAATGATTTTTCATGTCATAACTTTTTCCCACAAACTACTTAACCATTTAATGGCTAAATTACAATGTATTATTCATGGTATTGTGATGTGTGTGTGTATAAAATTTTACATATATACAATTTCACATATATACATTTTTTTAAAAATCATTTCCTATTAGTGAACATTTAGGGTGTTTTCACTTTTATTTTGCTATTACAAATAATGATACAATCTACAATTTCAAATTCATAGTTGTTCCTTACTATATTTATTTCCTTAGAACTTACAGAAACCCTTTTTAAAAATCATAAAGTTAAACACTTTTCAGATTTATAATTTTACAAATTATCATACTTTATGGAAATTCTTTTAACTTATGAAGTCTAATCATAAATATGACTAAGAAAAGAAACCTAAACTATTAGTGAGTTATTATTAATAATTCCTACATGTGTGGACATGTGTGAAGTGAGCTATTTTGTCATCTTTGGCATTCCAATCAGACATCTGTTTAATATAATGCATCACAATGATCAGAATATTAAGTATGATTCACCTTGATATTTTTGTCCTATTTCTCTGGTTAGGGATTGTGTGCTTACATAATCAATCAATAGGGTGATTGAATCTATAAAATTAAAGGACAATTTAGGTGGAGAGCAAGAAAGAGGGAGGAAAAAAGAGTCTAATTGTCTATTTAGTATCAAGTTTTCCAAAATACTTTTTGAATAATGGGATTGTTTCATTCTCTCATCATTTCCGTGGCAACATGTAGTTTTAACATTACCCAGTGTACCTGTGCTTTGCCTTACCTTAATTCATTAGGTTGGTTGGCAGTCAGTTGTTGGTCCTACCATATTCATCACTATTTGGCAAGGTGACAGCTACTGTACATCCTTCTTGATTTGGCAACTCAATGAGCACATTCTCTCCTCCTATCCACAGTTGTGATCCTGAGATGATCACTTACTCCAAGTCATATCAATGCGGGCCAACAAGCATCCATTCTGTTTGGGGGTTTCTGTTGGTGCTGTTGGGGAATTAACTCTTCCACTTGCCTGCTTTTTGATGTTATGATCCCAAAGTTTCCAAGGACCACATAGATTGCTTAGAACTGACACTAAGAAAGTAGAAACCAGGATGGGAGAAAGAGAGAGATGCCAAGTGTTGAAGATATCACCTGAGTTCTGAATCCAGTTGTTTCTGAAGATTATATATTTCTACTCTCTCAATATAAGCCCATTCCTGATCTTTAAACATATGAGCCAAAAAACACTTTCCTTGTCTTTTAAGCTGAGTCAGAGTTTCTGTCCCTCACAATAGAAAGTCCTAACTTCATGGATCTCTACTTTCCCTTATAACACTTGTCAGAGTGTAATTTTATCATTATTTATTTAATGCAAGCCTCTCTCCCTAGGCTGCAGTCTCCATAGGAGAAGCAGCAGTATCTCATTTGTTCTCAGTTGCATTCCCAATGCCTACAACAGTTCTGACTTACAATATTGAATGACTGAATAAACAATCCAAGCCAAGTATTTTCTTAGCCATGTTCCCAAAGAGTTTTTATGTACTTGAGAGATGCCAGTTGTTTCAAGATGATAATACTTATATACATTCTAATGCACTTATATGTATATAGTAGTCATCATGAAGAATTAAAGATTGCCCATGATCTCTAGTTTGAATGATACCAAGGCTTTTTTCTTTGCTGTGTGTACTTGGGCAAACCATTTCTTTAAGCCTCAGTTTTGCTTACCAGTGAAAGGTGCTCACCTCAAGGCAGGCACCTGTAGATAGCAGCCTCTTGGTAAGTAGAATTACTATTAGTATAAAGGAACTAACCAGATAACCAGGGGGGAAGAGGGAACATACATAGTTAGTTCAAAACCAAAGTGCTTGAGTGGACAAAAGCAAAGGCCAGGGCTGCATAACACTGACATTTTTATTAGAATTCATTTGTAACAAATGGAACTTGTGTCAGCAAAGAACTGATTTTCATACAGACTTCTTTCGCCACCAATGTAACGAAGTAAGAAAATAAAAAGCACGCCTTTCATTCTGTAAAACATTTACGCGTACTACTGATTAGAGGTAATTGTATTTTTTTAACAAGCCATTTTACAAGTTTTTTTTTTTAATTTTTCAGTCTATGCATCCAAAACGAGAGCAAAGAACACAACTGTTATTATCTTTGTAAAGACACTCCAAGCTTGGATGGCAAAGCCACATAACAGATGGATAGGATGGATCTGTAGCCTTCTGATCTCTGCTGGAGTATCAGGGCACCCATAAACCCAAAGGAAACTAAAATCCAAAACAGGAAAAAGAAAAGGCAATTAAAAATAAAAAGAAAGGCCTAAAGCAAAGCAAAACCAAAAAAACAAAACAAAACAAAAACAAAACCAGGAAAGAAAAAAATCTGTACATTGCTGCAGAATTTTTCCTTTCCTGTTTCTATGTTGGGTTATTTACATACACACAAACGAATTTCTGAAGCAGTTTCTTACAGATGGGTTCAAGTAATAACATTATTGGGTGTAGAATCAATAGGGCAGTGCATAGTACAAAGGTATAGAAAGTGCAAAGTTCCCTAGAGGCCCTTCCCTCCCCTGGCTGTCCTCGCCATTGTCTAACCATGCAAATCATTTTTAAAAAAGAGCTAAAATAAAGTTCTGTACAAATCACTTTTTATATATTTTGATTTTTTTTTACCTTTGTAACTAATTACAAAATTATACATAACTACACATACATAGGTAAATAATAGCACCGTACTGGTTATGATGATGAAAATAATTGGAAACTTGAAAGTTTATGGTAGTGGTAGATAAAGATGTTTACCTGGGAAAAGAAGATAGAATGGTTGTACAGAAAAGCAGAGTGGAATGCACATCAATGACAGTAAGGGAGTTAGCTCTCAGAACAGCTCCTGAACAGTAAGATATCTGGAATAGTCTCCTCCATGCTTGTCTATGGTATGCATCCCGTTCATTTTCTTCTTGTGATTATTCTCCCCTTTCCCTTTGCCAAATGGGCAGTTTTGGTTTCAGGGAGAGAAACTGCTCATTGGCCAATCGTTCTGGTGTGCAATACACCATCGGATTCTACCTGTCCAACATGGCATGTCTGCATGATGCAATGTCTGTCTGACCCCCTTTGTTTCAATAAACAAAAATCATAGCACTGAGTAATCTGGCACTTGGATAAATCTCCAAAAGATACAAACTAAAAGAAAACAACAACAGACCCACATAGTGCACATTCTTCTCTTGTTCTGATGTAGGTTAGAGAGTCTCATTCTGAGGTAGCCTTCTAGATACTTTTTTTTTTTTTTTTTGAGTATTATAGTTTTTCTTTTTTTTTTCTTTTTCTTTCTTTTCTTATTTTTTTACAAAAGCGCTCAAATATGATGCTTGCAAGTGTTTGGTCTCTTGGATTTCATTCTGCTAGTGATGGGAAAATGTAGAAAACAAAAATCCTTCCATGCAGAACATCAATGAAGCTAACATTAAACCAAAATATTTTACCAAAACTCTTTAATAAGAGTTCCTTGGATATTCTGAGTGTTCTTTAAAATCATGTAAGATATGGCAAACTCATGCCATTGTCCATGGCTTCCTATAGAAATTATGTTGAAAAATTTGGGGGGGATATATATATACATATATATATATATTTTTTTTTAATTTCTCCTTTTAGAAAAGTCCTAATGAAATAGTAAATATGTTCAAAGTTGACAATCATGTTTGTTAATAAATTAAGTTTGGTGCAGTTACTGAATGTTCCAGAGCAGATTTGGAAGGGATTACAAATAAAACAGGTAGCTTTTCCTGGTGTTGACAATTATGAAAGGAAGAAGGGCCCTGATTATCCAAGTGCTTTGGGCTGGTACAATCACTAACATCCCCGACTTGGTTGAAAACTAGGAATGCATATTATTCAAAGAGTTTTTGTACATGTGGTAAACAGATAATGCTTTAATTGGAAGAGAAACACATACGAACAAATAATGAAAATATGAACCAAAAGCTGAAAAGAAATGCTATTAAAATAGGCATCAATTATAAGGCACTCTAAATGCAAAACTAAAACCAAAAGAAAACAAAGTACAGCACTTCCCAGGAATGCTGTATGCCACAAAAAATGTTTCCGACTGAACAGAGTAACATGAGTTTGGCTTTGCCCCTGTTACATATCATAAATGCAAATTTCATAGCACATACTATAGACAATATACGATTGAATACACTGTTTTTTAAACATCTTGATAGCTGATATATTACAACATTCTCTCCTCCTAAAGGGATATGCACTGACCTTTCCCACATGCACACCTCTTAGATATTTAATAATGTTTTATTGCACTAGAGTGTTAGAAATATTGAACTTTGTTGGAAGCCTGGCTAACAAAATAGTATTTGTGAATATGATTAGGGGGGTGGGGGGAGATTGGGTAGGAAATTAAGGGGGTGAGGTTTGACAATCACTGATGTGCATTCCTCATTTCCCTTAAAAATTAAAATTTTGTGATATTGAGAAATATCAGTATGTCATAAAATTAATAACAAATTGTAAAAGATGTTACAGTAGCTTCTCTACCTTAAAAAATTTAAAAACTAAATCATGGAAGAACTGAATGATAGCTATATCTATCTTTTTGTGTGGACACACTATCTATATATACATAGACACCCCTATAAAATATGGATATATATGTATATATGTTAGCAGCAACTTTATACTTTGCGCCTCCCTGTTGATTCCAAATAACAAAACAAAGTTCTCTTTATTATTTGAAGAAAATGGGTACTTTCTCAGCAACAAAAACCAGACAGAAGTGTAAAAGTAATACCAGACGAGACCAAGACTGTAGATTAAGAGTATTGCACAAAAATGTGCAAATTTTCCAATTATTTGATATTTCTACAGCAAGGTATCACAGATAACAGTTCTACAGCTTAAAAAAACCTACAATTTGGAAATAAAAAATGAAGAGTTATGTAACTTTTTTAAAATTCACTTTATCGAATGATACATTTTGTTAAAAAAAAAGTTTACACAGTTAAAAATGAAGCACAGGTCAGCAGTATCTTTACAATACTAAAAAACTAAATCAAAGACTTTCTTTTTAAACATTCCCCACCCCCTTTCCCCCTAAAATGTTATCATGAGTAGTATGGTGGGAAGGGGCAATGTCAAAGCAAAGTCCATTTTGTCATGAGAAGCCAGCAAAGATCTTGCCCTGAACTGCTGCACTCAGGCCATTTCTCTTTGCACCCATCAAGCAATCCTGAACAAGATGGCGGTTCTTTGCTGTGATTTCTTCTTCCCTTTATTTTGAATCCTTGAGGTATCTGTAAATAAAATCCTTCAGATGCCTCATCAGTCAGGACTCTCTTTATTATTTTTCAGGTTAGATTATTAAACTGTGAATTCTTGGTCCACCCAGAAGAGTTTGTTTTTTTAAATTTGTTTTGTGTGTGATAGTCCCACTAAGTGGTTGTTAGCTAGAAGTTAAGAAGGACTTCTCAAATGCCCTGTATGGCTCAGAAGAGACTCCATGGATATTGAAGGGCTTGCAGTAAAAATCCAAAGTGGGTCAGGGGTTTCTACGTTGCATAGTGATCAAAGCTGCCCAGGTACTCTAGTGCGGCTCGATAGCAGAACTGATACTGATCCTGTCGGAGACAAAGCATGGGGAGAAAGAAAAGGGGCCATGAGTACATTTTAACAGAAAAGTGGAAATCGATGTTGGAAGACAAAGTTACATCTAGACGGGGGCAAAATCACTGCTTTCGCCAATCAATTCAATCCAATGACCAATTGTTTTGTTTTGTTTTGTTTTGAGCAAAGAACCATTAGCCACATGGGGTATTTATTAACTTTACCACTCAGTTCGACTAAGATAGTCTCCTAATTCCAAAGTAGTAACAGCTCCTGTGAACATTATCTTCCAGACATATGTGAACTGTTCTCCAAGGATAGTACCAGACAATTACCACCAACTAAACATGGGAACTCCTTATATGTCACAGCCGTCTTTTAAAATTATCTAATTATTTGAGGTAAGTAATTCTCAGTTCGCATATTTAAGAGAGGCCGATGCAGACACGTGTTGTCCTGAGGAAAACGTGGTTTCATTTATTTTCTGGGCTGTTGCCAAAAACATTTGAATTAAAAAAAAAAAAATCTTATGAGACAGTAGACCTTGTTGCCTGCAATCAGAATTATTCTCCATTGTTTCTGATGTGTTTATATAAGTCAGGGAAGCGGCCAAAAGGTATCTTTGTGATGAACATCAGGCACACAAAGCCGAATACACAGGGCGCTGAACTTTTAGGCTTTTCATCCCTTGAAAATGGCATCACAAGACTGGCTGCCCATGTCAAAAAATACCTGTGCCATTTGGCCTAATTCAGTGTGATGGCTAGTTAGTTGCCTGTTCTAGAAAGACCCACACTAAATTAAAACAGCATGAAATGTCCTTTTTCAGACAGGGAAGAACACTGTCAAATGGGAATAAGTGGGGGCATAATAAGATAGAAAAATTATAATTTACAGTTGAGAAGGGGTGAGAAAAAGTAGGATTTTCCCCGTAAAAGAAACTTATTTTCAGTAGCCAATGGGGCTGAAAGTAGATAGTTTCTATTTTGCTTAAATGTGCATTTTTCTACAATAAAAATGGTAATGCAAAATAAATGGAGTTTGCTTTCCTATCTTGTCACAGTAAGTTGCTTGGCTAAGTGTTAAGGCTTTTTAAATGTCCAATTTCCCTCGTCACCCCCAACACCCATTAAGTTTGTCAGGCTGACATAATGTTTTGAGTATTGCAAGCCAAATGCTTGCACTATTTTGAAATCAAAGTCTGGAAGATACTGTGGGTTATGAATTTAGGAATACATATAAATTGTATAATTTGGTGGCCTTTTGAGAAACAGAAACACTATCTATCACTTATATTATCCTTAAAATGAAGCCAGTAGGTCAGACTGGCTAAATCATGAACTCCTATTATTCTGAAAAATATCAGAATTTTCATATCAATTCTTGGAGTAGAAAGTGGAAGGCTAATTTCTCTAGTGCATATCCAGGATGCAAATATTTTAAAATACCATTATTAAGAAATGAAATATAGAGCAGTTGATAATACCTAGGCATATAGAAGGAGAATGGAGGCATAAAATGGGCCAAGGGTCTATTATCTAACAGGTATATTATCTACCATTGGGCTTTTTACATATATTAAATTCGTGCAATGTATATCACATTAATGTATATATATATATATAATGAATTATATGAAATTGCCATTTTTATAGGCCCCAAATAGTGACAATTTAACATGGTTCAATCTAATACATCATCTTAGATAACTTCCAAACCAGCTCTAAGACAATGACACTGTCACTCCCATTTACAAAGGGGGAAAATGAGGTTCAAAAATATTAAACAACTGGATGCTTTTCCTACAGTATTTTCCTGCATTTTGCCTCTGGTGTTGAGAGTCTCTGGACTCTAGGAGATCTTGGCAAACAAAATCTATTATTTGGTTCTTGAGATGTGACAAACAAACTCCTGGAGATTTTTCTCACCTCTGTCTGCACCATGGCTGGTCGTTGCGTTCTTAACATTTTGACAGTCTGGAAGATATCTACTACTCCTTCATATCTCATTCTTTCCAAAACAATGCTTAGTGTTATGAAGACTCCAGTTCTTCCAACGCCCGCACTGTCATAATAACAAAGACAACATTACTGGATGAGACACTCACAGTCTTGGCCACATTTGCTTGGAGGTGGACGTACGTCCACCAGCTTCCATATTACATTGGGTTCTTCTACAGCAATGTTCAGGAAAATGTGGTGTTGGGTTCATGAAATGATTACTCTTAAGACAGTGTGCCATGATAACAGGTGAGAATGAATGTGGAGTAATTAGGATTAAGTCTTATAAAATATAATAACCTTCAACTGGGATTATATGTCATTTTGGAAAGGCCCAGGAAACATAAAATAAATGGATAAAAGGAATGGTAAATAAAATATAGATTTATACTCTTCATGCAGATCCTGAAATTGTAGACTTTGCCTGCTTAATATTTTTAAAGTATGAAATAATTCATTTTTTAAAAATTTTAGAATATTATTTATTTTTTATACAGCCGGTTCTTATTAGTTATCTATTTTATACATATTAGTGTATACATGTCAATCCCAATCGCCCAATTCATCATGCCACCACCACCCCCGCCCACGCCACTTTCCCCCCTTGGTGTCCATATGTTTGTTCTCTACATTTGAAATAATTCAGATAAGGTAAGACAAACTGAGTGCCTTCAAATTTTCTTGTAGTCACTTAAGAATCTGTGCAACATGTCCCATCATCTAGACGTATAAATAAATATGAAGGTATATAGACTATTCAAATTCAGACATCAGTTTTGATATGAGAAAGGAGAGTCTATCAATATTACAGGATTTTTGACATGGGATCCTCATTTAGTCTTTGGAAGGGTCTATGAATATCTTATATGTATGGATTGTGTAAATGTATATATATTTTTTCTGTTTCTGAAACTTACAACTTTAACAGATTAACAAAGGGGTCTCTAAACTGGAAAAAATTAAAAAAAGAAGAATAAAAAAAAGTGGTTAAGAGCCACTGAGCTATACACTTATCTACTATTTTTAGATGTTCAGTAGCTAAAACACCAGGATTCTTTCCACCACGTTAGCAAGGTTTTGAGTTTCTGTTTTCTTTATTGTTTTAAGATGATTCCAGAATTGTAACAGCAGCAAGAGAAGAAAATTAATTCATAGCTTTTGTGCTCTTAAGAAGTAGGAAAGCATCTGGAGGTTTAGGTAATGAGGAAAAGAGTGAATAATCTGAAAAATCCCTACACTTTTGGATCCTAATTAAACAGCATGTGTAATGCTTGGGTACAGGCTGTAGAAAATGGATGGATTCATTTACTTGGGGATGTAGTTGATATATAAATAGTGTGTCCCTTTATAAACTGAGTTTTCTAAAGAGTCCTAACCGAAATGTAAGTGAAGCTTTAAAATCCATAGGCAGGTTTTACAAAGTGACTAAGGATAACCAGGAGCAGTCAAGGCTCTCTGTTAAGCTGGAGTAGATGACCTTGAAGGTCCCTTTCAACCTTGAAAGTCTCTCTTAATCCCGAGAGACTGTGATTTATGATCTTTCTGTTGAATGGTCCAGGTACTCCAGAGTCTATCTTACTTTGATTTGATTGCTCAAATGTAACAAAAATATAGGGTTTCTGGCTTTCTACTAGGTGCTTTCAAGAAAATAACAGACACTGGCCTTATAAGTTCCAAATTTATTGACTTTATCATGTTTTTAATAAGCTATAAATAAGTGGTATTTTTAAAATATTCCCAGATAAGAGAAGATATCTGGAAGTCTTTAAGATACATGAATAACATGTCATAGTATACAAAGGAGTCTTTGTATATACTCTATATACGAATAATTTTGTGACAAAAGCAATGAAAAAAGATACATGCATACACACACTTATTTATACTTATGGGAATGCCTGAAGTTAAAAATGTGTTGAACATATTCTTTTCTTTATAGCTTATACTGGAAAATTTGGATTAGGATTTGGGCAAATTCTGTGGAAAATTAAGGGGGATATCCAGGTAATTCAAGTCCAATATATACCATCCACTTTGTCTGAATATCGAGTCCATGCATCATTTCCTACATGCTCTTTGGTGGTCTAGAGCAAAGAATTTTGGATAAACTCAACACACAGCAAACGTGTATAAATAAGGTCTGCTTCTCATATAATAGCACACTGCGTGTCCCAGAAAGGGTCTTGGAGATCAGCTGAGAAAACTGAGGTCTAGAGAAATTTCCCTACTGTCACAGAGCTACATGATGATAGAAGTGGGACTAGACCTCAGATGTTTCGAAGCCCGTGTCTAATATTTCTCCTGTTTTGAGACCCTGTCTCCCATATCACTAAGAACTGTAGTTTGGGATTTTGGGGGGGAAGCAAAGTAAATTTTTTAATAAACTCTTTCAAGATTTTGACTATAAAGAGATTACAAACTGAAACTAAAAAAAAATTAGGTGAATTCCTTTTGCTGGAAGGTTTTTGCATAGTAACTTCCAAAAGCACTAAATTTATGGTGAGCGTCCTTTCTGAACTGTTTACTTGCTATTTCTATTAGCTTCAATGACTTGAATTATAAAATGCTGTGGAAACCATTGAAAATAATTAACTTGAAGGCGCTTCATCTTCTGATATAGCAACAATTTTCAAGCAAATTGCAATTTTAACTGAGGTACCATTCTAATCACTTATTGACTGAAAAGAATTAGTATTGTTATTAAGGCTTAATAACTATTTATGGTTTTCTCAAGAAGGCAAACCCAGGAGAAAGATACAGAAAGATAGTTATCAGGGTAATGCTATGAAAGCAAAACAAGTAAGGAATGATAAACTGAACAAATTATCACTAGGGGATGTACAAACAATTCCTGTTACGGTAAAACAGGCAAGGAAAACACAGTTTGGTTCTTTGTTACAAGAGGCAAAATTTGAAGATAAAAAATCTTCCTCTGATTATTTTCACTTTGTGGAAAACAAGAGAAATGAGTCCTTGCTTTAGGGTTTACAATACACTTCTGAGAAAAATAAAAATAAAATTTCAGTTATGCAGATTCACAGTAAACTGGTACCAACAATGAATAGACAACAGTACATATTTTCAAAGTTATCACTGCATTCAGCACAAACGGAAACTCATCATTCCTGATTCTCACCTGCAATGGACTGAAATGGGTCCATCTTGGCCAAACTGCTCTTTTGTTTTATGGACTTGGCCAATGAAGTCAATAAATCCTTCTCCAGACTTTGGCACTCCTTGCTCTGGCCAGTCAGTGAACTGGAACTGCCTCACCGTTCGGGACTGCCCGTCCTTTAGAGAGAAAGCCACACATCCAACCGCAAAGGAGGATGCCGGGAGGATTCAGCCAGTGCACAGACCACAACAGCAGGCATGATGTTTTCCAAAAAAAGGAAAAAAAAAGGGAAGAAAAAGTTAGAAACATGTTTAACTAGAAAATTAGTCAGTTAGTATCTTACCTGCTATTAACACTGTCTACATTCACATATATTTAAATTGCAAATTTATTTACTCTCACAATGCCCATTAAAAACCTGAGGTCTCATAAAAAGCCACCTAGTTCCCACATTAGTAAATGCTCTGAGCCCCAAAGTTTGCCTTCAAAACCAAAGTGGAACGTATTCAAAATTTTGAATTTCAAAATTTTCAGAATCCAATAACTTCTTAATACTGAAAGGAACATCCAGGCATGTCATCCAGACCAGAGATTTTGCTGTTGTCATGATACCTTCACATTCGCTGTGTTTGCTTGTTTGCAGCATTGTCAAATGACAAATAGTGACACTGAAAGGATCTGACGCAAATTAGTGACACTGAAAGGATCTGACGCAAATCGGGTAGCTGTTGTTAACCTGGACGCCCCACACGTCTCAGAGGTGTACTGTTTCTAGCCAAGGCGGTACACACAGCGTGTACCAGGCGACCGTGCTGTTGAGCAGGAAGTGAAGTGTCCCTCAAGGAGGTAGGAGAGATTATTAGTAAATAAATGCTGTTTTCTGAAAAAGGAGTCTTCCTGGCTGACCACAGGAACTGAGGTGTCTGTGCGGGGCTTTAACACAGACAAACCAAAAGCTAGATACAGGAGCAGTCTATCTTTCATAAAGTGATTAGGCAAAACTACTCTGATTCATGAGGTATAAATGGTTTCAAAAGAACACACTAAGGGACTTCTGATTCCTTCTGGAATTGTACAGTGTTTTTGGAAGCACAACAAAAGCAGAAGGGACCCTCTGTTTACAGAAGCAGGAATAACAATTATGACCATCAGCTTTCTTCCCTGAATCCACAGAGAGAGAGAGAATCCAAATTCCAAGTTTACAGGGGCTGATTCTATTTGAGGAGTCCCTGCTCCTAGTTAAGGCTTCAATTTGGTCCTCCTTTCCACTTTTGTAACAACTTTCTCCACATTAAAGTCCTTTTGGATACAGATGTGCAAGTTCCCAAGATTCTGGTTAAATAGAGACCCAATCTTTCTCATTCAGTTATATGGAGAAGAGGGGATGGCCCAACTCGAGATGGACACACATCAACCAGCCTGGCAGTTTCCATATGAACATAGCATATTCCTGACTGGAATCATTTGGGAATCAAAATAAATTCGGAGATCTCTTCAAGTTTGTGAGAATACTGAGGAATATGAAAGTAACTGCTTGGCCCCATAACAAACTTATGGATGGTTACCATGGAAGCATGATTTACTTCCTTCTGATTCTGGAAAAGGTTTGAAAAGCACAGGAAGGGAAGCCAGAGGCTAGGTAATACAGATTTGTCTTCCTCTGATTGTCCTGGGGATTTCATTTCTGACCATAGTTGTTTTCAACAGCATGTGTACAAACCTTTACGATTTGGAAGAGAGACTACCTGACTCCATTTAAAGGTTACCTGTTTAACAATACTGTATTCTCAAGTGCCAAGTTGCTTTCTAAACTGGGAAGTTGAGATTAGAAACATACTAGGAGCACAAACAGCAAATGCTATGGCAGCTAAGAAAATTATACAATCACAGAGAGGCTTCAAAACAAAACATATGTTCCTGCTTCAATGTTTCTTGTCTCTGCCATTTGCAGACCCTGGCTCCTACACTTTGTCGTCAGAAATGGTTGGTGAGTTTGCTTGGAATGCACTCAGAGTTTTCACTCACATATCTAGCTTCAAATTCTGAAAGGGCATGCTTTTTCCTTTTTTTTTTTAAACAATGGGTCACCGAGGCATGCTTGCTTGGGCAACTCAAAACGAGACCTAGGGACTTAACTGCTGTCTTGAGTATAGTCACCTTCAGAGTAGTTAAGACTTCAGACTTTCTGGGATTAACAGGTCTGTCACCTGGGCCAAGCAGCCTGCTAACCAATTTCTCTTTCACTTTAGGTCAACAGCCAGGGCCAGGCTTTGGGGATTAGTAGACAATCTCTAAACATGAGTCTTGGTTGAGAAAGCTGCTTTCCAAAAAAAACAATGGATCAAGTAAATAGCTCTACCCTTACAGTTTTATTCAACCCACCCACTGTGACAGTTCCAAAAACAAAGCAGGGCTTTGGACTGACCCCACTCTCTCCTAAGATGTGTTTGTAATCATGGTTTGAAAGTGGCCAAAAGCAAGGATATTAAAGTTTATGCATAGAACATCTTACATCAGGGCTGAACCTTGCACTCAGCAATCTAGATAAGAAATGCAGAATGAAAATTAGCCAACAAGGGTCGTGGGTGCACAGCTCTCATGGACAGACACATTAGCACACCGAGGAATAAACCATGCCAGGAATCAAATTAGAATGTGTAAAGCTTGTCAGATTCTTCTGAAGAATGCCATTTGCTCTGCAATTTTAAAATCATACCAAATTAACCTCCAAGCCAACATGACCTAAAGGGCTTAGCAAAACAACAACATATTTACAGCCTCAAGTAATGAAGAAGTCAAAAAAGCTCCAAAGAGAATAAGCTGAGGAGGTGAATGTAAGCGCAGCCAACCAATCAATAAATGCTTCCCGGCACACACACTCACCAAGCACGTCCCCAAAGTTGGGCTGCCAGATGCTGCATTTGAATGTGAGCCAAGCCTGTGTTTGTGAGAAACCTTACAGGACAGGAAAAGTTACTCTTATATTTAAAAAAAAATCCTCCAGGATGAGTGATTTCTTTTCACTTCGGGAGTTTGGTCACTTGGCAAATATTTCTCCCAGGGATGCATTTTAGACTACTTTTCAGTTAATGGTTAAGAGAGCATAAGACTGTGCCAACTTACCCTGGCATCTGTGACCTTGAATTCTCTTAGTATATATTGTGGCATGTTGTACTCAGCCATGGGATCTACAACAAAGTACTGGTATCTTGCAGATCGTTCTGCTGGCCAGTACTGGTGACACTTCTCCTAAAAAAAAAAAAAAAAAGATTAATGTCAAGCTATGTAAAGTGTACATAAAGTTTTGTTTATCATGTATCTATATATTTAATGTCTTTCTCTCACTGATACAGTTTTAGAATTTAAGGTGATTCCAATTGCATGTGACTCATTTTCTCTTTGAAACCATAGGTTCCCTGAGGATAGGGAAATCACGTGGTTCAATATTTGTGCATGTTATCAAGCATAGTACTTGGCATATAGTAGGTGCTTAATACACATCAGTTGACTGAATTCTTCAATAGGATAAGCATCTTCATAATTACAAGTTAGACAATTAATTACATCAGTCCTCGGGCATAATGCTAGTCACGTTAATCATGCATTGATGTTCAACACTGTGTTTTGGAATGAAGAGAACCATCAAGTGTGAACACGGAAAGAAACCTCTGAATTGACCTGGTCCAATCTCTGTCAGCTGAGGAACCTGGAGCCCAGGCAGTTTTAATGACTTCAATAACTAAATCAGAAAAGTCAAGTTACTTTCCTAGTTTGGTATTTTTTCACTCTCTCTGTGGGCTCTAAAAAGTGGGGTTTTAGATGCATCTCTACCATTGAGTTTATACAAAGACGAGAAGGAAAACATCTCAAGCACATATGGCAGAATGCTTGTATCTATTGAATCTAAGTGGTAGATCCTTAGGTGTCTCTAATGCTATTTTATGTATTTTTCAGAAGAATCATTTTTTAAAAGTAAAGCTGAGGTTACCAGATTATATCCTCAGAAAAACTACGTAACTTTCCAACAGTTTAATGGGAGTGGAAGATGAGCAAGTAAAAATTTGCTTCAGAGATGAAAAAAGTCAGGTTCCTTCATACAGAGTAAAGATGGCACACAAGCTCTAGCTTGTCCAGAGCGAAAGGAAGTAAGAACACATTGAGAGTCAAAACAAGTCACACGTATTTGTCTCTATGATTGTGTTTCACTGGAACAAAGTACCAGTTCTTTCTTCAAAACACACAAATGAAAGAACTTGATATGGCTTTGCAAGTTAAAGTTCAACACAGTAATGAATGGCCCAGAACACGTCCGGAGTACTCTGTGTTTCAAAGAAATGACGCTGGCACTCGGGTTTTTAAGACGAAATCCTCATTTCTCTTGTGGTTTGAGTGTCTTATAAGGAGACACTCACTCTGCCCATCTCACGCAGCTTGGTGAGCATCACAACGATGGTGGAATTGTGCTCCCAGAGCATCCGCCAGAAGTCTTCGGTGGTCTCTGCCAAGGGCCCCTGGGTAGCGATGTAAGCTTTCTGTTGTCTGAATCACAGAGAATGAAAATAGCATGTTAAAGTAATCAGAAAACATGCAAAGGCTTCGCATTTGATATGTAAACATCAAACCAGGTAATAAATGAAAACATTATTAATGCTATTGCAGTAAATTCCCATTAGGATTGTGTAATCAAATAAGCACACTTAATACATTTTGGGGATTTTGCAAAAGAAATTGCTTTGTTAATATTATGATGTATGTCTTTATTATTGTTATTTAAACTTCAGAGCAATGCTAATAGCTCAATTTCATGTGTCATACAAATCACTTAAGAAACAGTTGTGCAGCTTCATTTTGTAGAAATGACTCTTACACAATCTATTAAATTTATATAATAGGGTACAAACAGTTTCTTTATTAACTCCTTCCACATCCAAATGACTTCTGAAAGAAGAGTGCACGTGGACAGATTAAAAACTCTGCGACTGCTTCTTCTTACTCCTAACTAAAATAATAAAAAAGCAAATACCAAGGGACTGAATGCTGACCTCTGCAGAAAGAAAACACTTTGAGATGAAATTCATTCTGGCTGTGAAACTAGGGCACATGTAAATATCAAGGCTTTGGACTGTCAGGGGAGCGAGAGTGTATACCTGTATCCATCAATAAAACTGGCATTGATGTAATCAGATCCTTCTACTCCTCGGATAGGCTGCAGGCATACCCTTGTGGATTCATATGGCATAATATTAACAAGGCGATTTTTGAATTTATTACATGGAAGATTGGCACTGATGAATCTTGAGGTGTGAGCTTTAGAACTGGCTAGACGCTGTTGTAGGAAAAAAGAAAAAAATCAAAGATAATTTTAGCCTGTGGCGTGACTTCAGCGTACCCAAGATTCCCTCATTAGATACAAAGATTTTGTTTGCTTTTAAGCAAAGGACTCTTCCGACTGTACTGCTTTTCACTTCTACCTAATGACTCCATATAGACTATGGAAGTTTTAAATATTATGTTCTGAGAGTATGATCTCTCGGTTTCAATTAGGGTACAAAAAAAGAGCTCAAGGTATTATTAGGAAGCAAAGGATAGAAAAGGGAAGGAGGAAGAAAGTGTTTTACAGTCAGACACCTGAGGGAGAAGGTCAGGTGAATCTTGTAACTTCACCAATTTGAAAGGTTCAGAAGGACAATTCCAGAATGACTGTTCCTGAATTACCACATCACATCTAATATCACACCTTAAATTCGAGCTCCATCCCTGTGACATTCTCTCCTGTTTCTCTTTGTGTCAGCTTCTGAATGTAGGCGTACAAGTTTCTAGCCGGCACTTCGGTATCCCCGCAAGTCACTGCCTCCGACAATGCATCGTGGATGAAGATGTACTGGTCTTCTGTCTGAACCATGTAATTCCTCTGGGCTCTCATTAAAGTTACATGGCCGTAAATATCTACAGTTTTTTCATGCTTTATTCTTTCTAACATGGCGTCTATCACAATGAAACAGCCAGTCCGGCCAACGCCCGCGCTACAAGGGAAACAGAGAAAATCAAGGTCCAAATGAATCTCTTGGGGAACCAACACATCATAACATTATTCTCATTACTTTTAATTAACGACGTTTTAAATCCATTAATTCTACTCAAATAGCTACTGTGATGATTTTGGGGCATTCTAAACCAAAGGGTAGGGAACAAATTAACAAGTAAAAGGTGATTGGTTTCAAAATGTAAAATTATTAAATCTATAATTACTATGCTCCTTGATCATGTGACACAAAGCAGACATTAGTTTGAAATTATTATGAAAAAAACATTTAGGCTTTTTACATTAAAAGATATTTTAAAAACTGGTCAAGATCGAACTAGGCTTTATCTTTCTACAAACTATTTCAGTCTATTTTAGTTCAATTTATAAAAAAAAAGGAAAAAAAGAAAACTAGTAAATCATTCAACTTGAAACATTTCACACTCTAAAACTCAGCGAGGAAGTTTTAAAACCAATCTAGTGGGAAGTATATAATTAAAATATTAAAATGTTGCTGCATACTCAAAATAGTGCAGTGTATTCTCAATGGAAAGAAATTCTTAATAAGAAGCAATCACTAGAGAGTGTGGGTGTACTTCTTGCTTTTACTCCTTTTTCTTCCAGAGTTGAATGTATTTTGAAATTTCAGGTGAAATTCAAGTATTCTGTGTGGGAAAATAAAAGCCTCAGTCTTTATTACTGAAGAAGCTCTGAGGCATTTTTTAAAACTCCATTACTTATATGGTCTTATGGGTTGTTCTCCAGTTGGTGGGAACTGATTCAAAGACGAGGAGGTGAGAGATCAACAAAGCACAGTGACAAGTTCTGCCGCCAAGGAGACAACCTAATTCACTGAACTGGATTACAGAGTCAGGTGGATGGAACATTGGAATTTCCTCGAGTGTGGGAAGGAATACTAACAAAATAACACATCTGTGTTCTTAAATCCAAGGTAAGCCTTTTATTGTCTCTAATTTTATCAAACCCTTTAGGCTGAGTCCACTTTTGTGTCACATATGGCTGAATCCAAATGTTTTTCTCCTTCTGATCATGGATGTTTACCTGGCTGGGAAACATGTAATCAACAGGAATAGGTATATATCAGCACCTTAGACACCAAGCAACAGACAGCCTCCTTCATTCACTATATGCCAGTGTTCCCCGTCATCTGTATTTCTATGTGCTCATTTATTAGTCCACCTGTGCACTGATACATCCATCTCTTCATTCAATGAGCAGTGACGTACTTTGCTAAGTAACATAGGGGTTACAACATTGAAGGTGACTTAGATCCTACCTAGAGCTCAGATTATCAACGGAGATAATACTTTACATAAATATTTATAACACAAGAACAAAAAAGGTGTGTTGGTTTGTGGATGATGCGGCATTTGAACCAAGTTTTAAAGGACAGAAGGATGGGGAACTGAGGAGACTGAAATAGCAAAAGAAATAGAATGGCTCTGGGAGCTGCACGTAAAATTTTCATAGGCCTAGTGAAGCACCAGTGCAAGGGATGTACCAAAACTTCATATAAATGAGTTTAATGAGCACTAGGGTACCTGATTCAACTGCCAAGTGGCTGTAGGTGGTAAGTGAGCATTTTGTAACAAATATTACCTTTATGTAACTACTGAGCAGCATAGATCAAACCCAGCCTCCACATAGGAGCCCTGAGGTTCAGATACTAGTTTCTGCGGAAATAGGATATAACCACTATTTAAAAATTGTTTCCTTTTTTTGTCTTGTCAGATGTAAAAACTGTCAGTATCTAGTCAGAGAGCCTCTGGATACTGACTCTAAGACTCCATTCAGGGTTTAAACCACAAAGTGACATGACATTGACGTGTAATGCAAAAGCCTTCTGGGACAAAGAGTCTGAGAGATGACAGCACATTTCCTAGCACAAAACAATTAGAAACCTGATGCACTGAGATCCACGAAGCCCCATTTTCTTTAGTTAGTTTTACCAAAGAAATCTGTAAGATGGCAAGTTTTCCCTTACACTCCCCACCTTCTCCCTCCCCTATACCCCCAGCAGGATTATAATCACCCTCTGTCCCAGTCACATCGTATTATTAGTTAGTCTGGTAGGGCCATTGTCTGCAAATAATGAGCATATCTTGAGAGCAGGAACTGCATTTTCTGTTTTCTGTGCCCTGCACCAAGCGTGCAGTCAGTGTGCAATAATGTTTGTGAAAAAGTGAATGAATTAGTGATTGGCATGAGAGGCCTTGTATAATAAGCATCCTATCCAGATTTGGTAACAGGATCCCTCAGTCAGTGAAAGAAATCCTACATTTGATAAAGGTTCAGAACTATGCGGAGAATATCTGAAGACTCCACAAAGTGTCTGATAGGGAAGAGGGAGACAGGAAAATGCTTTGAGCGGTTTCCACATCTTGGTCTCCTGATAAGCCGTCACATTGCAAATAAAGAAACTAGGTAAGAATTAGCCTGGAAGACGGAGGCGGCCTCCACATTTGGTGTGTTCTAAGACTAAGTAAACCTTTTTCCTTTTTCTGTGTTGTCTTTCTAATTGTGCATTACTTCCATCTAGATACAATTTCATGCATTTCTACCTAGTGGAAGACACACTGTAAGCCATATAACTGAACACTATGTATCAAGTCAAATCTAGACAATGGCAGGAATATTTTCTCCAAATATGCATCGGGGGCCATTCCAAATGTCTGGATGATGCATGGTTCTATATTCTGGCAAAAAGATACTACAGAATCTTGCAAAATTGGTAGGGATAACTCCAGACCCTAACAATATCAACCTCTTCATGGTGATAATAATTCATTTTTTTTTCCAAAAAAAATGAGGAAGGAAAAATATCAAACATGTGCCTGTGTCTACCTCATGAATTGTGGGAAGAAAAGAAACAAAGAACAGAGGCTATGACTTGTGCAAAACTTATTTTTCCCTGCTCCAAACACAAAATATTGTTAACAGCCCAATCTTGCTGTTCATATGGAAGAGAGGGAAGAAAGTGTCCCCTGGAACTTACATGTTACCTCTTTTCTATGATGAAGAGTTCTTGGGGGTTTTAAATGTTAGAGGTGTCTCTTAGCTTGAAGCAAGACCATGAGGTTCAAAATACTTTTTCCAGATACCAGTGGCTGGGTGTCCCTGAGACAGTCACTTAACCTCTCGTTTTTCTGTTGTTCTTAAATCATGATAGTGATAATTAACTCGTTAATTATCTAGTAAGTTTTAAGGCTGAATTAAACATACAGAGTGTTTTGCAAACATAAAGAAAGATGCAGTCGCTTTGTAGGTACAAACTCCATCTAAAAATTCTACCTCTAGAATTTCTGACAACAAGAAATAGGAAATGTTAATGCCAGGACATTTTTGATAGAATCACCACAGGATCATTTGAGATCAGGCTTTCAAAATCTTGCTTTAATGTACCCCCTCAAGCTTTTCTTCCTTTCTTCCCCATATTTCCAATAACAATACCTTACATTTGAGGAAGTATCTGCTTCCACACATATTCTCAAGGTAAATGAGTTGGCAGTGAAACGCCTTCTCACCACAGGGCTCGGCGTCCTGGAGGTATTCAGCAAATGTCTGTCGGTTTCCTTTCCCCTTTAATGATTCACAACATTCGGGAACTTCCCTGAAGTCATATAGCTAATGGTAAATGGCCAAATAGGGACTCAAATGCAGGTTCTGAGATGCTAAACTTTAGCACCACATTTCAGGGCATCACCATTACTTCACATGTCTTTCTGCCATCTGGGTAAGCAACAGTTGCCAAATATGGAAACTTTCTTGTGACCCATCCCTCTATAACATTCCTTTAGTAGTGTTTAACTATCCCTAATGAAAGTTCCTTGAAAAGCCTTTCTTCCTTGGTTTCTGTGACACTGATTGAGGGATTATGATGAACATCAGATATTCCCCTTTGGGTTGATGGTAGGAAGGGAGGAGATTTTATAATGGTCTCAAATACAAAATAACCTGAAACCTGTTGCATATGAAATTAGCCAGAAAGATCTGTGACTCACGTAATGGTTCCATTGACTCTAGGACAGGGTAGAATTTCTATCACGTTGGAAACCAAAATCAAAGATCAACTCTAAATGTCATCTTCAGAAATCTACTGGCAGCTCTTTAGACTGTGCCTCAGTGTGTAATGTTTTTTTTCTATTTGATTCCTGTGCTGATTATCCTCCTGCTTCTCTGGATTCTTCCATCTGAATCTCTTTCTCTAATTCACATATTTCTGCCAGCCCCCCAAATGGAGATAATATCCCCAAAGTTCTGTCCTCCATTCTCTCATTCTCCTTCCTGGTTCAGCAATAATCTTCAAACAAATGATTCCTAAAGTAATAGACCTTTCTTTGAGCATAAGGGAGACCTATATTTCAAACTGCTCTCAGGTTTTTCTAGAAACAAACATATACCAAGAATAATCAACATCTTCTCTGCTCAGATGTGCTCTTCCCACTCTCACTCTCCTCCTTGTCGTTCGGGTCTAAAATGTAAGGATCAGCTTGCATTGTTTTTGCCTTTTGCCCTGCACAATAACAAATTATACATTTCTACGCATTCAATTTCTACAATTTTATTCAACTATCCATCAGTGGTGTGCCAGAGCTGGCAAAAGTCAATTGTTAAATTCTCAGAAATCCTGCTTAAATAATTATATTAAAAATAAAGGTAACGCTCAAAATACATTGCTTCTTAATTATTTTACATTTATGCCCTTCAGGTGAAAATATTATATAATGGTATGCTACTGAGTATCTCTCCCCAGCTTTTGGATTCAGTGATGTCACATTTGTAGCCTGGAATCAGCCACTGTGGGAGTGCTTACACCAAGGTAATTGACAAATAGTATTCCCTACCTCCAACCCCTGCCACCCCAAGCTGGTGGTTACATATTACCAGCACACAGACAATCCTAATTCATCTATTCCTACCACCACCCAGGGACAGACAGGAGATGCTCATTACTTTGTTCTTCCATCCTCATTTGCTATACTATACTCTTTCCTAAGATTCTGCAGGCTATTATCCCACAAATATTTACTGAGTGCCTATCGTGTGCTAAGATATCAGGGAAGTGGTGAACAAAACAAACATCATCCTCGCCTCATGGAGATGGCAGTGTAGTGGGGGAATTTGATATTAATAATCATATGAATAAATATATAATTATAAATCTCAGCAACTGTTGTGAGGTAAATGTGTAGAATCCTGGAAGAGCACCTTTGAGGAAGTGTCATTTAAATCGATATCTGTTAGGAACTGGATTGTCTTTCTTCAAAATTCATATGTTGAAGCTCTAACCCCCACTGTGACTGTTCAAAAATAGGGTCTTTAGGGAGGTAATTCAGGTTAAATGAGGTCATAATGGTGGGTCCCTAATCCAGTAGGGCTGGTGACCTCGTAAGAATATAAGAGACTCCAGAGATCTCTCTCTCTGTGCACAAGTATGCAGGAAAGGCTGTGTGAGGACACAGTTAGAAGGCGACCATGGTAAATTAAGCCAAGAAGAGAGGTCTCACCAGAAACCAACCCTGATGGCACCTGAGTCTTGTACTTCCGGCCTCCTGAACTGTGAAAAAACAAAGTTATATTATTTAAGGCACTCAGTCTGTGGTACTTTGTTATGGCAGCCCTAGCGAACTAATACAATACCTAAAGGACAAGGCATGGTTTGCTGAGTGAAGATGCGTGGGAAAGCTTTTGAGGAGAAAGAATATCCCAAGAAGAGGCCCTGGAATGGAAAATAGCTTAGTATATCGGAGTAATTAAAAGAAAGCCAGGGCGGCTGGAAGGCAGTGAGGGAAAAAGGGCATGTTCTACACATCTATTTTCCATTTTAAGGATTGTTTAAAATTTTTATTACATCTATAACTCTATTAACAGCAATTGTTTAAAATAATTCTGTTTTACTTGTTCATAGTTTACCTTTATGACATGGCTCATCTATTCTTGAGTTCTTTATTTTGTTACATTTATTGGTTTGCTAGAATACGTCTTTGAATAGTGCTTCATATAAAATATGTGTGGGTAGTATTATTTCTGATGTCTTATATATCTGAGAAGTTCTTTATTTGCCTTTACATAGGGCCAGCAACTTGGCTATGTGCAGGATTATTGGGCTCCAATATTATCTCCTCAAACTCTAAATATATTGCTCCACGGTCTTCCTTTGTATTTTGAAGAAGTCATAGGCCAGCCTTATTTTTTGTCTTTTAGTAGCAATTTTACCCCAAGTGCTTGTGGGTTTTTTTCATTAATTTAGAGGTTCAATAATTTCATCTGGATGTGTATTAAGCACTGGTCCCATCATTAAATCTGCATGGCTCTCAGGTAATAACAATACTTTTACTACAAGAGTCACAGCTCTCCCTCAGAACCAGGAAAATTAAACATATTTTAAGCTTCCCCACCTCTGGGCTTTTGCTTATGCAGGCTCTTTGTCCTTATTGTGTCCACATGTTGATATCTACCTTCCTTCAAGACTCAACTCACACGCTGCATCCTTGATCAAGACTTTACCCTTGGTTTATTTCTCTTTGGATCCTTATGACAATTTATACCACTTTATTGGCAACTGCCATACCTTATTTTTGTTTTCTGGTTATTATCTTTATGCCAGTTGATACTCTCCTTCAGGGGAGGAACAACAGCTTCCTTGTCTCTATTGCGTTTGACAGTTTCCCCTGGCAATTTCCATGCCAGGGAACTCAAAGGTGCTCAACTTGAGTTGCAAATTTTTTAAAAACGTAAGTTAAAAAATATTGTCAAACGAAGACCCAACACAGCCATAAATAAATAAATAAATAAAAAATATTGTCTTCTCCTGGATCAATGACATATACAGGAACATTCCCCCAAAGGCCCCTGCGTGGGAGTATTCCTTTGATACATGTTTATAAAGATAAAGGGAGTTCTTATAACTTGATGAGATGGAAGCAACCTGTGCTTATGTTTTACTCCAGTTGCTCATAAATAACAAACCTCAGGACCCACATTTTTCTTAAGAAATTGAACGTTGAACATTCAGAGCTTTTAAAAGAATGCCAGCCTACTTCTGTTTGAATTTCCAAGTTCCCGCAGCAGCACATATTTTACTTCCTTCTCCAATTTGCTCTGTTTTTCACCCATCAGTATCTGAGTGCAGTGCACCTCTCAAAATGAAGAATTGTAGTTCTAAAAGCAAATGCATTTTTCTTTGATCCTGAAAAACTTAGCTCCCCATAGCGGCGATAATGATGGAACCCTATTTAGTGCTGTTTGTTTTTCATCATTTCAACAGCCTTCAACGTGAAACATGATAAGAACAGCAAAACTGATAAACCACCCTTATTTTTATCTGTCTTCTGTCGGAGTACTTGCCAAGCACAAAGACAGATTTTTCTAAATATCTTTGGGGAAAAAAAGAAGAGTGCATAACCCTGTGCTTCAGGCTGAGGCCAGCACAATTCGGGACATTTATTATGTTACAGAAAATTCCAGCAAGAAGGGAGGAGGACAGCACTTTTAAATCGAGTCTAGGATTAGGTTGGTCTCTGTTACCCTTGGAGTAAAACCAACTCTGTAAGTTACCTTCGGGTGAGGACAATAATTCCACTAACGTAAACCAAATTATTGACAAACTTTTGCCTTAAATAAAAAAGGTTTCAGTGAGTGATAGACATTCCAATGTTTACAAGCTGAAAAACTAGGCAATCCATTAAACAAATACGCCTACTAGGAAATTGTTATTACTTCACTATTATCATTCATCCAGTTACAACATTTGTTTTCAATTTCTAAAAACATGATTGAGTTAGTCCCAGGAGTTGAAATATGCTTAATGTCCCGTGATGCGATACGGTAGTAATGTGCAAAAGGAAAACATTAAGAGGCACGAGGGGGCTATTTTGTACTAAAATCATTCTGGGTATGTGCTTAAAAGTTGGCTTTTCTGATTAATCTGGTGGAGTTTTAATGCTGACCCTTTACTGATACTTCAATGATATGGCAAAGAAAGACAATAGAATTAGAAGATTGTACAGATCATTTAGTTGGGTGCAAAGATAGTACAATATGGACCCAAAATCATGGTGAGCATTTCATACATATATCAGCTCATGCTTTGATTGGATATTATAGTTCAGCTATAAAAAGAATGGCATTTATGAACTGCAAGACTATTAAAAAAGGAATCTAATAGAATGGATTGAGTTTTATGACTGAGGTTTATAAGATTAATCAGATGACTATCCTGATAAAACTGTGATGTGATCCTGATATGACTGCTGTTTTGAAACTCTTCTTTTTTTTTGACAAAAATTAACATTTAACTTAATATACAGCTATACTGGGCATCTCTAAAATATTTAGGGCTCTCTACAAAAAACAGACCCATAAGTATTTTAGTATTACATCCTCTGGCATCTCTTTAGAATGACCAGAGAAATTATACAGATTTCTTGGATATAAATATTCATCTGCCTAATTCACTTTTATATATTATTTTAAAATAAAAACTAAAAAGATATCTTTGGACAAACTGTCATTGAAATGCAGTAGAATATATCCATGCTATTAAGTAGTTGTTTGCGAGGGCAATTTTGCAGTGTTTGTTAAAATTTAAAATGCACACATGCTTTGACACACACTTCTAGAAATCTTTCATGGAGGTATATGTATACATATGCACAGAGAGTTTTAGAAAGTGATTTTCATTGCAGCATTATTTGAAATAGCAAATTATTATAACTAAGGAAATAGTTAAATAAACTACAGTATATAAATACTGAGAATACTATGGGCAGTTAAAAGAATGAGGTAAATCCACGTATTGACCAAGAAAAAAAAAGATTTCTAAATATGTTGCAAAGCAATATATACATCATGATAACACTTACATTTTTTACAATTCCACACAATTCAGTTATATATTGAATATTTTTATATGCATACCTGTTGATTCATGGAACTCGATCTGCAAAGATACACAAATTATACCAATAGTTACCTCTTGGTGGAGAATGGAATTGGTGATGGAGATGGTAAGGAGGCCTTTCACTTTAGATGAAATGTATGATTTTTTTTTTTTTTTAGCAAGGACAATATAATCAGTAATAATGGAATTAAAAAGAAATATAAAACAGTGGATAAACAATTACTATTATAAAAATATGAAAGATCAGTGAACAGTTGAGAATCCAAAGAAGTAGAGAGAGAAGATGGAACCTCGTTCACTCTAGCTTGGGAATACTGCCCAGAGATGGATTCTCAGGAGAAGTCAGGGTGATGTGGGCAGCCCTAGCAGCCTGGACTTGATCGTGCCATCAGGTGCTGTGCTTCAGCACAGAGAGGAGAATTCTTAGTACAGAGTTAAAATAAGCAAAAGTTAGGATGAGACCACCCAGGACATTGATCACTCTAGAAAGAAAAAGTGCATTACACTCTTAGGTGGCATCCTCTGATGATCAAAAGTTCACACTTCATCGGCAGAGAAGAAGCAGAGACTAAGCATAGAACAACTGACCTGACAAGGATCCTAGTCTATAATATTGAGAGGTCAGTACCCATCATATTCCCTCAGGGCATTTTATTTTTCCAGATGGGTGAAGGGGGATTTCTTAAAATGAATTACGCCTATAAAAACCAAAATCCACATGGGTCTAATCTGACTTTTTCCCCCAAATATATTGACTCAAAAATCCTCCAAAGGCTTTTCTGTATAATCTTGGCTCTGTCCCAACGTTATCTGCCAAACACATTCCTTATTATTCTTAAAATGTGATGCTCAAGATAAAGTAGAAGGCTAATATGTTTATATAAAGAACACCTGAATATGCCATAGCAGGTTTTATTTTACAGATGGATAGAGGAGGCCATTAGGCAGAGATAAAACAGACTCAGGTGGTTCTTATAATTGGTAGTTGACTTGAATCTGAATGAGGTCAATTGAGTAATGCTATGGAATTATGAGGAACTATATCTTTTTCACTGAAATTTTCTTTGTAAATGGCTACATCAGTTCCAACCATATTCTAAATTTTGTTTAGAATGACACAAAATTATCCACATTTTGAGAGTGGATACAACCATTAACCAGGTCTGCCAAATAAAACCGCACAGGTTGTGTGCTGCTCAACGCAAAGAAAGTACCAATCATGTAGATTATGATGTTTCCAACCTGTTCAGATCACACAGCAGGCTCACCATTAGCAACATAAATGCTGTTACTCTTGACTCAGGTTAAAGGAGAGTCAAACAGAAGAGCTACTGAAAGGTATTTGGAAAATATTCAAACTTTAGCAACTTTATTTCGATTGTTTTGCAAAGTATATCTGTGTTTTCCCACACGGACAAGATTTGGGGGGTTTTGGTTTTGTGTTTTTGCTTTTTTAAAATGCGATTATCTTCATATAAACATAAATGGTCCAATGGTTTTCAAGGCTCTTATCAGGGGTTATAAATTGGTAGCTCTGTTTTATTTAGTCCTTTTGTTTGATTCACACAAGGTTTTTTAAGGCAGTGAGAATCTCAGTCTCAATATAATTTACCGAATATCAGGGTCTGCTTCACTTATTTGTATCACCCTGCAGACCTTCAGCAGGCCTTTGTGTTGGTGTTTCCAGAGGCCTGATCTGGCTTCTTAAACTCACAGGTTTCTGAATTAATGCATCAGTACTGCTCACTGCCTTATCTAACTCCTCAGCCTACTTAGATTTTTTGAAGGAGGAAACTGAGACCCAGGCAGGGTTAGGAATTTGACCAAGATCATGTGACTGTTATTAGCAGAGCTAAGACTTGGGTCCCTGTCTCCTCTTTCCCAGACTCATGCTTCTAGCAATGGAATTTTATTGAAAACAAGACGACAGTTTTCCTTAGAGCTCCCCAGACGGACCCAAGGTCCATGATTCTATCAATTTAGGCTGCAACAATGTTGGTCCAAAAAGGGTCTAAGCTGTGCCTATAACTGTCCTTTATTAATGAAACATTAGCTCTCCCATGCTATTCAACTACCCAAAGAGAAAGGAATTAAGTGGCTTTTGAAGCATTGTCAAGATAGATCTTCATGTACCTGTGTATGAACTACTTATACTGATGTCAGCTCTATCTGTTTCAGATAGATGGATGACTTTCAGTAAGTGTAGTATTCATACATGATGACTACTTAATTAGTGAAAACTGGTATTAAGTGTATTTAGAATGCCATAATTGTCACGTTTGAGGATAGGAGTAGAAAGGAGAGGCTTTGCCTCCCATGCAGGGTAACAGTAGAAGATGGAAAACAGTCACAAGACTGTGACACCAAAGAGATGAAAGGTAATATAATTCAATTCAATAAATTCAAAATGAGAGATTCCTCTTCTATGTATCCATCACCATGTGACGTATCACTAGGCATTTATGCATTATATGTCTATCCAAGTGATCTGTACACATACCTAGGCAGTATTAAAACATAGATTCCTGTGCTCTGCCCCAGAGATTCCAGTTCAGTAAGTCTGGAGAGGAACTCAAGATTGTGCATTTCCAACAAGCTCCACAGTGATGCTGATGTGCTGGTTCATGGGCTGTACTTTGGGTAACAAGGCTGTAGAGGCACTCCTCTTCTAATATTTTTATAAGTAATTGAGGGCCAAAAGATGTATCAAATATACTCCTAATTATCTATGCATGTGTGCGTATATGTGTGTTCATATATATAAATTTAAAAAAAATTTTGATCTTTCATTCTTATATAGGTTTTTTTTTAACCTAACTGACTTAAAACTTAAATGCAAAGGGGAGAGCACAAAGTCTGCTTTCAAAAATGTATGATTTGCTTTTTTTTTTAAAGGCCAAATACTTTACTATCTCCAGATACCTGAAAATGTATGGAATTATCTTGTAATAAACCTCAGATGCCAAAAGCCCACCTTGCAAGTTTTCTTTGCAGGAAACAACCCCAATACGAACAAATCAGATACCATGTAATAGACCCAAAAGTATTTTTTCCAAAGACAGAAAGAAAAATATCCAAGCAATAGAACCCTGATTGGAAAGACACAATACAAAGATAACAGAACTATTTTTAAGCTTCCTTTTATGACCGGGGGCACAGCAAAATAGTTTGAAACAGAAAGTGTTCATGCTGATTACATGAAATCAAAATACACACTGTTCAAAGGCAGCCAACATTTAAAAAAAAAATATGCAGCTTACTTTATGCAGTGAATTTTAGTGTTCTTTCAGTCTGGGAATATTTCAAAATACACTGCAGGTACAGCTGAGAAAACTCAGTGATACCCCTGTCCAGACCTCAGCTATTTGGTTATAAAAATATTTTCACATTTCCTGCAGATGTCTAGATTCCTTTCTTTGCTAGTAATTTTAATTCAGAACTCATTATTGACAGCTGTTTGTTCTGATAGAACCTAATTGCTCTTTTACCAGACTCAGCTGTGAGCAGACTGATTTCTTTTCCCTTATAGAGTATATTATACATAAACACAGGCAGGAAAAAAAAAATAACCAATTAACTAAATACGTGTGCATCAAATAAATCATTGAGAGCACTGATCAAGTAATATCTCTAACTGCAACATAGGTCAAAGGAAATTACAGCATTTACAGTTTACAGTATTAAATATAATTATGTGGAAATATTCATAAGCATTCAAATATAGGGATGGTGAGTGGCAGCATCTGAAAATTTATTAAAGAAACTTATAAATTACTACATTTGAGTAACCGACAGGGCACTTAGTCTACTGAAGGATTAGCTCAAGGATATCTATATACCAAACTATATAGACAGAATCTGAGAAGCCTGCCATAACCAGCACCAGTCAGGAGGAATCAAACATGCTGTGAGATCACTTTGCTGTGCAGATAATCCTTTCTCTGGAGGGGAGAGTTTCTGGGGACACACCAAATCTTTTGCTCTCCAATCACTGCTCTGGACAAGCTGCTTTCCTTAACTTTACCAGAAGAGGAATACAGGTTTGTTGAAGTCAGAGCTATTTCCTCTGGGAGATTCTCTTCAAAGGCAGTGCCTCATTTTAGCAGCTCCCCAAGAGGTACGTGAACAGCTTGGCAATGTTCATTGTATCAGATGCCTCAGCAGCCTCGCTCATGGAGTCTAGGCCAACCTGGGGACCCCAAGCTACTTTCCTTAGTGGACTCAATCCCCTGAAGAGGGGTAAACCAAGGGCTGGATTCACTAGAGACCATATAAGCAGCAAATATAGTGCCTCTGAGAAGAGCAATACCTCGTTTTATTTCCTGTCTGTTTTGGAGACAGAGGGAATGTGGTGATCAGGGCTGAGCAAACTGTTCCTTAGCAAGGAACCCATTCAGAGAAAATGAACTTTTTCTTAACATCAGGGACACTATATGGTGCTTCCCTTTCTGGGGGTACTAAATGCTTCTCTTTGCAGACTTAATCTACCTCATATAGGGAGGAAGATATTGGGAATGGGATGCTGATTACCCTGATAATTCTCCGGGATGCAGCATACATCTCCATGAACACCAGACATAATGCTAATTAGAATGCAAGCCCCAGACTCAACATGTACAAAGCCTTACATAATGAATGTAAAGTAACCTACGGGGCTGGAGACCCACAAAAATCTGATCCATAGCCTACTCCCAGCCTCTCTCCCAACCAAGTAACAATGGAAACCATTTTATTTGGCATTTAAGAATACCGCGACTACGCTTTATTATTCTTTTTTTACCTACACAACACAGATTATACCATTTCGCATTGTTGTAAGGCTTGGCCCGTGGTATCGCTTTGGATACTGACATTTTCGCTCAGTGTTCACGTATCCGTCAAATATCTGCTGAGTGTCTGTTTCATGTGGGCATAGCTCAGAGGAGAGGGATGCAATGGTGAACTCGTATACACCATTTCTCATCTCATATCTCTAAGATTTGGATGTTACAGTCTGGGGAAGAAATTCAGTTTTTGCCCATGGAATTACATACTCACCACATTTAAAAAGCCAATTTTTTTCCTGAAGGTTCACTTTTTACTGGAATAATTTAAACATAATAAGTATTGGCCGAATTGAAAAAACTATTTTATTTTCACATAAGCGTGACAGGGAAAGTAGTCTGATGTGATATGCTTGTTTTATGAGGAGTCAGTTTAGCAAATGGAAAGAGCGTGAATTTTACAGATTAAAAATCTGGCTTTTCCAACTGCAAGATGTATGATATTTCATTTATTTATCCTCCCTCAGTTTCCTCATCTGTAAAATGTAAACCCCTTCCTTAAGGTTCCTATAAGGCTATTGTTAGCAAAATGTCTTTTAGCTAACAAATTCTTGATAAATGTTAATTTCCTTACTTCCTTTTCCTATGAATTAAGGACCTAGAGTTGAATATTTCAATTCATTTAGCCTAATGGCAGAGGAGCTATGCAACCTTCCTGCCCCTACATGGTTTACATTAAAGACTTACACTAGTGAATTTATGAAACTAATATTCCATTTTATTTCTGATTTCTATCCTCTGAGGGAAAAAAAAGTCATATACAACTGAATCAGATTTGAGACTTGGAAGGGACGTTAGAGGTGATCTAATCCGGTGGTTCTCAAAGTGCAGCCCCTCGGTCAGCAGCATAAGCATCATCTGGAAATTTGTTAGAAATGCAAATTACTTCCCTTACCTCAAGTAGCGATTATTGTTTGTTCCATCATTTGTTTCTTAATATGTGCATATAGATGAATTCATATGAATATGTGCATACAGATATCTGTATGCATTTTCTTACCTGATCTCCATTTACCAACCAATCCACCCAAATTTCCCTTTCCTCCAAAAAGCCCCAGTCTGTTGCTCACTGCACCAGGTCTGCTCTAGGCTAGGAGGCTATCCTCTAGGATACCTATGTTCTCTTGTGATGCCATGGTGTTTATTCCAAAATAATCAGTTATTTTAGTTAAATAATTTAATTAAGAACATATTAAATAAACTAATGAGATATGATTACAAAATAAGAGTTGTTTCTGTGAAAGCTAAGTTAAATGCTTTGGGAAGACTTTCAAGTGATCCATTACTCCCTCAAAAATACAGTTGTGTTAGGCACTGGTAAGATAACTGTAAATAAATGGAAAATAATTTATAAAAATCTAGAAGGATTCTAATACTTAAGTTGCTGCAAAGCCATTAAGTTCTTTGTCTATATTAAATACACTAAATGTACTAACCATATGTCATACTCAAAATTATTAGTCTTAAATTTAAAAACTAATGAATTAATATAATATACAATTATAGATTTGAAGTTAATATTAACTGAATACGTACTTTCTTAGGCTTCTTTGCCTTAATGAAGCTTTCTCTAAATGACCAAGTCTTAACTGGATACATACATCAAGGTTTCTTCTGAACGGCCTTGATTGTTTTAGGTATCTTCCATATAGGTTATTATAAGCTCTTTGAGGAAGATGCCACACTGTTTCCTCTCCATACTCAATAGCTTGAAGCTCTGCACAGTTTAGTTTTAATAAATATTTATTGATTATATTTATCTATACATTTTATTTACTGATTTACTAGACAATTACTCTTAGTAGTTCATGGTCCTGTTTTATCACCGTGAGGCAAGTTATCTCATATGATAGCACTTCCTAGAGTACTTTGAGAAAATTCAAGGTGGGGGGGGAAGAGTTCCATGTTTAAATAGGTTTCAGAAATTCCCTCTTGGAAATTCACAATGGAAATGATATTTTGTAGGGCTGAGAAACTCTGTTGTAAAACAATTTAACTTAGTTTAACCCATACTTATTTGACTATAGGAAATGTCTTCCACATAACATCCAGTAACAACTCAGGGTTTAAAGTGCATATACATTGATGGGGTATCCTGAATTTTCTGGGTGACTGGCCTTCTCATGTTCAAACCGTAATTCTGTTTCCATAGACTCTGTTTATACTTCTTGTAGAACCCAGATTGGGTATGAAAATCATGTGTCAGATTACGTATGCCAATAACTGTTTGGGAACTGGTCAAATTCGGATTTGTAAAACTGCTATTTCTATTTCTCTTCTGTTTTCTTTTTTCTAAATCAGGTAGCTAATCATTTCTGAATCCAGCTCTACTTTCACAGATCAAAAGAAGTCAGCTTTAGTCAGGGGAGTATGAAGCATGGATGTTAAATAACAATGGTAGGGCTTAGGATGGACTGAGCCTTAAAACAATAACATTTATTTTCAAAATAAAAGTGCTGAATTAAAAAAAAAAAAGTCTGTAAGCCAAAATTTACTAAGGACAGTTTTGGGAACAAGCTCTTCCTAGAGGGACGTGGTATCCATAGTCTGGAATCATTTTAAAACTTGATGCCATATGACCTTAGACTTAGAAAAGCAGTGTGGGTAACAGATTATAGTAGCATAAGAGATATAGTCCAGGAGTACTTAACCTTGAGCTGAGAAAGTGGTAATGAGTGCCTTTTACATTAAATATGTCCATGGAATTTGAACATTTGCCTGAGATAAGGCTGCTCAGGTTATTAAAACCTCAAATGTTGAATAGCAGTTATGTAATGAGTTTCTTTTGAAAAACAGAAAATGAACTGCCATTTAATAAACACTGCCTGAAATGTTGATAACTGAAGCTGGGTGATAGGTGCTTGGGGGTTCATTATACATTCTCTCTACTCGTGGGTATGTTGGAAATGTCCAAACTAAAAAAAGAGTAGGAAAAATGGCCTCTTTTTAATCCCCCTGATACAAAGATTTTTTTCAAATGTAGGGTCCCTAAGGGTAAGAAATAACAAAGAAGTTGTTTATAACCATTAACCTAGTTCTAATAGCTAAAATTCGACCTAAGTTTTTATGTCATAGCCAAACTGTGATGTGATGCAGCTTTAAAAAGACACGTGGAACTAAGTGATAATTCCAGAAGTGCTACTTGATAAAATTATCCATATGGAAACATAGGCTGAGAATCCAGCAAAAGGTATGATGACCACCTTAGGAATTGTTGTACCTTTGTACCTTATGTATGCCACAAAGATTCATTCTAAAAAAGACATCCATGCAGAATTATTATCTCAGATTTTTAGAAATGTGTTTATTCCTAAGCCTTTAGGAAATATAAACACAACAACAAAGGCATACATAATGTACTGGACTCTTGTAACTCTTGTAACTGGACTACATTCACAGAGTTTCTTCCTGAATTCTGAAAAGGTTTTGCTAAGCTTGTGGCTTTACTATTGTACCCTACAAACCAATAAGTTTGAGTTTAATTGAACCAAGACAACAAGTGAATTTCAGGCTGTAATACATCAGAGAAAATAGTCTGAAGCCAGGTCAATCATTTCCAGACACACAAAGGGGGGATGAAATGTTAACCATAGGTTATAAAGGATTTCTGTGGTTTGCAACATCATCAAATGTAAGTGGTGAGCAAAAGTCCAGACTTAGAAAGGCTCTCTGCCCAATTGATTAGAATTGGAGCTGGGTGTAGGTTGACAAAGTAAGGCTTTAAAATTTTTATTTGTATTTTTAACCTTTTGACCCCCTTCATCCATTTCCCCAACTTCCACCCCCCTTCTGGCAATCACCAATCTGTTCCCTGTATCTGTGAGCTTGCAGTGTTTTGTTTTTGTTTTCATTTTTGATTTCCACATATAAGAGAGATCATATGGAATTTGTTTTTCTCTAGAATGACTGATCACCTGTGAACCCAAGTTGGGACTGAATTTGAAGGTAGTCAGAGAAAATTGCTTATTACGCTTTCTATAAAACCACGAAATTCCTAACCATCACCATCACCATCATCATCATCACCGTGAGTAAATAAGCATTTAATCTACCAAATTTTATGCAGTTTTCCCTTGTAGAGAAGATGCCTTTAGCAAATGACCAGATTGTACTCTACTTTCCTTGAGAAATAGAAACTCAGGTAAGTGATTTGTACAAGCTCTCATAGTTTTAGGGCAGTAGAATATCTCTTAATTTTCTATGTATGCAATTTCCATTTCTTAGCCTGAAAGCTAAATATGTGGTGAAAGTCATAGAATTCTGGTTTTTCTTAATAACACACACTTACAAGGAAAGCATTAAGATCCAGGAAAGTATTAAGATTCATTTATTACTTTGCACTTTTAAATTCCCTACTATGTATGAACTACTTTAGGAAGAGTTTGACTTTTACTGGGGTTCTAGCACGTGTATGAAACATGCCTCATATTTTGAGATGATTTATGGTCCTCTTTTGTCCACATTAAAATCTGACAACGCTGGCTCTTGATAAAATTTAGAGGCTTACCGTTGTGACCTACTGAGGTTGCATCTTTTGTATATCTACATTCTATATTCATTTACAGTATTCAACCTGAACTTAAAGGATAGTGTAATCAAAATCCTAGCATCCTCAAATAATCTGTCTTCAGGCAACAGGTAGGCCAAATCTCAGTAACAGCCCTATCTCAGTAGCAAGAGGGGGCTCTGCCCACTTTGTCCTGTTCTTTATGGACAGAGACCACAGCAGTGAGGTCAAAAATTACAGATAGAAAAAGGCACTCCAACCCACATCTCTTGTATACAAATCTGGGGGTAGTTATGGATTCAAGAGGAAAAAACAAATCAGAAAATAAAAAGCCAGGAGACAATGGCAAAAAATCAGGTAGCAGTTCTGTAAGAAATTAAATGGCCTTTTTGTCTGCTTTCTTACTTATTTCATAGAGTGACAAAAGAACCTGTATTTTGGGTTACATTTGGGGGGAGTTGTTCTTCTTATCCCGTTCCGTGAAGGAAATGCATATTGTACCTAACCAGGCTGATGAGAGCACAGCAGTGAGAAATATAGAGGAGATAACAGGGGCTTTGTAGGCTCATCAGTTTCATATTTGGGCTGAAAGAAAGTTTTGATAGGATAGTATGGGGTGGGTGTCCAGTGACATAGAGTCTTAAGACTATCCTCCTACCCCCAACCAGGTATGTCCTATGTCCAAAAAGAACCTTTTTGTTAGCTTAATTTATTATCATGTAGTTTGTCTTCAGCACAGAGATCATTTATCCATGCAGGCTTTTATTTCAAAAGGGATTCTCTTCTGATTTTGGTGTCACTTCACACGTTTCTGCAGCAAGAAATTCTCTCAGCAGCTGTACTTACTTTAGAAATGCAAATGTACCTTGCTAATGCTACTTGTCAAGTAAAGGGTTTAAAAATACTTGCTAAACATTTGTTTATTTATATGAAAGATTTCAGAGTTTTGCACAGTTAGATTTCAGGCACAAAGCAAACCCTGTGAGTGTGTGAAGGAAACACAAGTGATCCCAGCAGATGGCATGGTCCGAGGCAAAGGGTTTGCAAGTGCAATAAACAGCACAGATCCAAGTTGAGAAGTCTGAATGGCTATAATTGTAACACATCTACAGTAGAAGGAAGAAGGTCATTTACATTATGTTAAGAAACATAAGGGCAGATTCCTATCTTATGTAAGTGTGTTACACAAAATGGGGATTTGGCACATGGGCTCCTATCGGACAATATACCACACACAGTTTTTATTTCGGTTCCAGCAAAAAAACAATATTGACAAATTTCTCTCTCTCTTTGCTTCCTACTTTGATTCAATAGAAGAGGTAACAATAGCATCTGCGGTACTTGGCTGGAGCCTGGAATGAGGAAATTGTAGATGATGAGCCTCCCAGGCATATGGCCACTATAAAAGCTCACACTACTGCCACGGCACAGCCAGGCTAGAGCTCCAACGGGAGCAGCACATACACAAAGCAGCCACTGCGAACCAGAGCAGGGCTGCCAAGACAGCATGTAAAGTCATTTTTAGTGGCCTGAAGTGATTTCTACCATCACGGCTCCAGGCATCACTGGAAAGCAGGATGAGTTTCTCTCTGACATTCTCTCCTGCTCTCTCTTGGCCTTGCTCTACCATTTTCTGCTGCCCTGGCCTTACTGACCACCTGGGTGCCCAGCACATTCAGGGTACTCCCCAGCTATGCACTAGCCCTTTTGTCAATCAGTCATAATCGTAAAGATCGTGATACTTAATTGGCTCTTATGCATCAAAGTTATCTGCTCTGATCATCTTGGTTCCAACCATAGCGCCTCCTGCCATTATACAGGTGATTATTTTCCTAATTTAGCTAGAAAATGTTAGGGACTCCTTAATCAAACTAATTTGAACACAATTAAAAGGAGTATAATGCACTGGGAAACATATTGGACCAGCAGTCAGTAGACTTGAGTCCAGCAAGAGTCTATGGGAAAGTTGTCAACTTTCCTGGTCCTCATTTTATTTTCCTATCTCTGAAATTAAAGAGGAGTGGTGAGGGAAGGGAAGGGGGTGGGAAGGGATAGAGAGGAGAGGATGCAGAGAGAGAAATGGAGGGAGAGTGTCTGGGAGGCTTGAAGTGTCCTTTCCAGGTCTATGATTCACTGTGAGTAAATCATGCTCCCTTAGTTTTTGAGTTTAAGAAGAAGTCTATTAAAACCCTAATAAATCCTAAATTACAGGAAGATACAAAGGAAATATTTCTGAGACAGGATGCAATGGGAGTAAAGAGTATGAGTTTCTCCCACCACACAAGCTAAAAAAAACCAACTATTTCATATATTAAAAAAAAAAAACCCTCTGTATTTTGGGGTAGACTTGGGGGGAGCTTTGCTCATCTCATCCAGCCTCAGGAGGGAAATCCACAGTGGACTTAGCCAAGCTGATGAGAGGTAAGAGGAGAGAGAAGAGCTCCATCAGTCAAGTAAATAATGTTCAGCAACATGCAACTCAGTGGTGGAATAAATGAGGTCACACATTATTCACTACTTCTCTCATCAAGAAGTAGAGTCTTGTTTCATCAAGAAACAAGGGCCACTCCTTGAATCTAAGCTGGACCCTGCCTTGCTCTGAGCAAAAGAATGTGGTGGAAGGGATGATATGTGACTTCCAAGCCTTGGCCTCAAAAGGCCTCAGAAGCTTCTCCTTTGATTCCCAGAATCCTGAGACCAGCAGACCAGGATGAACGGCTGTGGGGACAGAGAGGCCCCGTTTTCTCAGCGCTTCTAGCTGACTGCAAAGGAGAGCTCAGGAGATACCAGCAGACAACCCCTACCCAGCCCTATGTGGACCCACAGAATAGTAAGAAATAACAGGCTGTGGTAGTTTTAAGCCTCTACGTTTGGGTTGATACTTGTAAGCGGTGATGGTTAAGTGATAGATATACCCTCCATTTCAGAAAGGATGCTGGCTCCTAAGACACACAGATGTATCACAAACAGAAATATGGTTCCAATTTAAAAAAAAAAAAAAAAAGATGATGCAATGCTCAAAACCAACCCAAACTGAAAAAAAAGAATAGAGAGAAAATACTTTCTTGTAATAATCATAATTCTCATAATCCTTGCCTTTCAAATACCAAAAAGAATTTGAACAAGTAGCTCTTTAGCCTTTATCATTAGAATGAAAGAGCCGCAGTTAATCATGCCCCATTTCATGTAGGTCATCCTTTTTACCTGCTTAGCTATATACCATAGACACTACAAGCTCCGCTTTGGCCAGTGAAAGTCTCAACTACTGACCCTCTCTCAATGGAATGAAAGATAGAGAAGGAATTTTTTTTGGAGGGGGGATAGTGGTAGAAGTATAGAGGGAGGTGAGATGGGAAGAGAGAGACTGCACAGGCCCCTTGGAAAAAGGTATAGAAAAATATAAGTGAAAAGTGTTTATTTCACAAAAAACTTATCTTCAATAAAACCTGTGATTTAAAAACACAGTGTGCTATCCCAGAAATATCTATCCCCCAAAATCAAAGAGCAAGGGATTTCAGGACCTGCAAGCTTGGGCAGGGGGTCAGACATTATGACTCACTTTTCTTCTATCCATCTAATCTTTCATTTTGGCCTCCACTAGATTTTGAAAAAGGGGACAGCCACTGAGTCATATGACACTTAAGGGCATTCCGAGAGCTTATTGTTTTGAACTGCCAGAATGCAGGATGTTCATACCAAGTATGGATATGAAGCAATGTGACTGATACCCTGGCAAAAAAGATCAGCATTTATCAAGCCCAAAGAGCATGGCTTTTAAAAGTAGCCACCTTTGGAGGCTGAAGATTTACTGCAGCAGTGCTGCCATGGTGCAAAAGTAGTTTTGGACCTCCTTTTTGGCAGCAGAGTTAAAAGCCTATCGCCTGTTCTTTTGAATTTCCTAATGGTGGCGCATTTTTGTCCTTGAAGGTGGATTTTTTTTTTTTTAATTGGAGTAGAGTTTATTTACAATGTTGTGTTAGTTTCAGGTGTACAGCAAAGTGATTCAGTTATCCATATACATCTATTCATTCTTTTTCAGATTCTTTTCTCATATAGGTTATCAGAGAATGTTAAGTAGAGTTCCCTGTGCTACACAGCAGCTCCTTGTTGGTTATCTATCTTATATATAGTAGTGTGTACACATTAATCCCAAGCTCCTAATTTATCCCTCCCCCACGTTTCCCCTTTGGTAACCATAAGTTTGTTTTCGATATCTGTAAATTTGTTTCTGTTTTGTAAATAAGTTCATTTGTATCATTTTTTAAAAATTAGATTCCACATATGAGTGATATCATATATTTGTCTTTCTCTGCCTGACTTACTTCACTTACTATGATAATCTCTAGGTTCATCCATGTTGCTGCAAATGGCATTATTTCATTCTTTTTTATAGCTGAGTAATATTCCATTGTATTTTCCACATCTTTTTTATCCATTCATCTGTCAATGGACATTTAGGCTGCTTCTATGTCTTGGCTATTGTAAATAGTGCTGCAGTAAACATTGGAGTGCATGCATTTTTTCAGATTATGGTTTTCTCCAGATATGTGCCCAGGAGTGGGATTGTTGGGTCATATGGTAGTTCTGTTTTTAGTTTTTTAAGGAATTTCCATACTGTTTTCCATAGTGGCTGTATCAATTTACATTCCCACCAACAGTGCAGGAAGGTTCCCTTTTCTCCACACCCTCTCCAGCATTTATTGTTTGTAGGCTTTTTGATGATGGCCATTCTGACCTGTGTGAGGTGATAGCTCACTGTAGTTTTGATTTGCATTTCTCTGATAATTACTGATGTTGGAATTGTTTATTTTTTAAGTACCAAGAGACATCTAGAGCCAAGTCTTTGGTTTGTATGGTAGATGATCAAGGTAGGGAATATTGGGTGATTTTTAAAGTAATGAGCTTAGTTCCCTATATGAGTTAAAAAGTGATTCTTAATGTAAGTCTCAGAGAGAAGTTTTTCCTAATGCTTATAATAAGAGAGCCATTCAAAGAAGGTTTTTCAAGCTTTAACAGCTTTGAGGTGGGCTATCACTTGGATGCATACCTTCTGCCACAGTCAAAAATCAGTTTCATTGCCATATAGCAGTGGTTCTCAACTAGGGGTGACCTTGCCCCCAAGGGGACATTCAGCAATGACTGAAGACATTTTTGATTGTCACAGCTGTTGGGAGGGTGCTATTGATATCTGGTGGGCAGAGGCCAGGGATCCTGCTAAACCTCCCACAATGCACAGGACAGTCTCTCAAAACAGAAGTTTCATGACTCAAATGTCAACAGTGCTGAGGTTGAGAAAACTGGTCTTACAGTAACAATCCGTTCTAATAAGAATTTTTTTTTCAGTTCAATTAAATAATTATTATAGTACTTATGCATTTTTAAAGTGTTAAATATTCTAGTTGCTACTCACTTTCTAGGTTAATACACGCACACACATTCATTTTCTATTCTTCTAAATCACAAATTACATAGAAGTCAAGCTCACATTTCTTCTTTGTTGTTTGATAGTATTCTTTGTTGTTTTCTAATAATAAACCCAATTTAAACAACCACCTATTTTATGTGAGGTAAAACACGTAATGTGTTTTAATGATAATAAAAATATCAAAAAATATAAACATTTATTGACTTCCATGTGGCTGATAGCTGGCTAATTATCACTGTAGACATATCTTATTTAATCTTTATAAACAATACTACAAAGGACATACTACTATTATCCCCAGTTTACTGAACAGAAGTCAAGGCTTAGAAAGGTTAATTAACTTGCCCAAGGTCAGAGATGTAGTAAATGGTGCAGCTGAGATTTGAACTCTAGAAAGCTGATTTCAAGTGCACAGTCTTCACCACCGTGCAGTGCTGCCCCCAAAGGGGCTTTCAGGTCTGCTAAAAGCCAGCTCTGTTATTGGCTGAGGACAGGTCTGCTCTCATGTGTATAACATAAACTGAGCAAAATAGAGAATGGCAGTTAAGGTAAGAGGAGAAGACCTTGAATCATAAAACATGGGTTCTCACCCCTTGAATCATAAAACTAGTTAAAAATGTGGTCTACAGCAAGTCACTATAGCAAATTGAGACTTTTCAGTCTCAGTTTCCTTATCTGTATAGTGAGGATGGTAATAATGCAACCTACCATTCTCCTTATAAGGATTAAATCCAATAAAGGGTGGGAAGATGCTCTTAAATTGTCACATTCCTACACAAAAGTGATTTGGTTGCCCTTCTTGGGGATGGAATGAGAATGGGAAGGTGATAGTTTCTCAGTTGCCCTGGAAGGGATTTTTCATATTATAGATCTAATATATGACTTTGAAGTTAGTTTCTTATAATATTGGTCTCACCTCTCCTCTACTGCCTTTATAATGCTTTTTTTCCAAACAAATTTTCCATTTCACCAGACAGCCAGTACCCCAAACTCCTTCAGTGTGTGTTTTAAATTTTACATCTATGGGGGCCACTGTGTAATTTCTTTTAATGTTTTCTTTTGAGTCAATTACTTTTTAACTATTTCAGTGGAGGTAAGGCATTTTTCTCTTATAGGATTCTGCCATCAGAATGTTGAAGATCTGGCCTCTTGTTTTGTATCATCATGTTGTTTCATAAACTAAATATTTGCTTTTTTTATGCAGAATTATTGATATATAAGAACAGAACCGGGCATAATGGTTTCCACAAGGTATAATTATTTCTCCTCTCCTTAAAATATTTCCATAAATAAGGACATACTTTGTATAGTCCATCCATTTTCTTATCCAGAGATGTTGGTACTTTAAACAATCCAGTCTTTCATCTGTAGAAGGCTAGCTTCTCTTATTACTTAACTTAGACATGAAAACGAATCCCAGGTTTAAGGAAAATATGGGTCAATGGTTCACACTTGTCAGCATCTCAAAACTATCACATGCTTTGGCAATACTTACGGTCTTTGATCTAAAGAGATATTTGAATGGAACATTGGGAAGAATAAAGGATGGAATGTAGAATGAATGGTTAAAAATGCATTAAACAATTTTCCACAGCACTCTTAGCTCCTCTGGATCACAGGTCTTTTATTTTTATGCTCATATGCAATGCTTTCCAAAATCCCTTGACCTTGAAAAGGCTATTTTTGTCAATATTGGGCTGGAATTAGGAGTAAGTGGTTATACTATGAATATGATCTAAGTAGTTTCTTGGTTCTGCTTTCACCTATAAAGTCAAAAAATATTATGAAGATTAGATCTTGGGAATCTTTCCAACCCCAAATTGTCATTTGATTTTTACCGGGTCACCCCTAGTGGCCAATTGATGCTTCTAGGACATTATCTACTTCTGGCCCACAGTTCCTGTTCCTTTCAGTTTTGAAGACTGGTTTGATTCTATGATGTAAAATATTTAAATTACCCTCAGAAGATCTATTTTACTCCCCTTGGGATTGTTTCATTTAAAAGACAGATGCAGGGGTAGGGGGTCTTGATCTATCCTTCTTTCACATTTATTCATAAATGAATACATATCTCCTATGAAGAAAATATATTCCCCTGGTCCTAAAAGGGGTTAATGTGACTCTCAGTTAGTATCATGAGTCAAGGTTTTATAATTGACTCAATGAAATTATAGCTTCATCCCAATTTATTCACTCATAACAAGAAGCAACTACTTAGCAAATTGGTTGTTGTATCCCTTTGGTACTAGTAGAATATAAACCACCAATTCTAAAACACACACACACACACACACACACACACACACACACACACACACACACACAAAGAATAGGGCTCAAAAAGGAAAAAAAAAAGAAACAAAGTGTCTTTATTTTCTAAGAGGAAGATTAAAATAATATGGGGAAATGTAAAGTATAACATCTGTGAAAATAAATAGCCTGAAACTTCTCTCCCTTAGTCTCTTTCAAAACCAAATTTTATAAATAAGGAGAAAAAATATTGCATATCTCTAGCACTGAGTAGATATTTGTAAAGAGACAGTGGCAAATATCCGCCTGACAACCATGTGGTCAACAAATATGTTGTAAGACATTATGCATAAGGAACTAAGGTACTTTCTGCAACAAAAAGAGTCTGAACTGGATATAATGGTGAGTTAGCAGGTCATGGACTTTGAAATAAGTCCTCAATTTATGAGCTGTTTGACCTTGAGCAAATCACCTATGACCTCCCTGTGCTTAAATGTGCTTTACAAGTAAAATATATTGTTTTGTGGATTAAATGAGTGAACACTTAAGTGCTTAGTGTTGCTTGGAAAATAGTAATGGCTCAGTAATTGGTAGCTGTTGTGATTATGTTAAAATGACTGAGTGGTAGCAGAGACTCACTTGCTGGCAATCACCTTTGATGTAGAAAGAGTGAAATCAAGGCTAGAATATGCACTGTGAGGTGGAGTCAGAAAGGAAGGAGTGGCTCTGCTGACCAAGTCATCAGGGTAAGTCTAAAAGTGAAATGCCCTCCACGTGGTTGGCCAGAGGAGAAGCTGAGGACCATCAAGTGATGTATAAACTGGAGAATTTACTTGATCCATAGGGCCAGGCAGCTTGGGGCACGTAATTGCTTTGGCACCGCTAATGGCAAGAGTTCAGACAATTAAGTTGACTTTTCTTGGCCTGTGTTTTTTTTGTATGCGTGCAATGGGAGAATAAGGTTCCTACCTCTGTAGATGCTTGGGGGAAAAATGCAATAACACACATAAAACACTTAGAGGAGGGCCTCTCCAGTTAGAGGAAAGATTACTTGATGTCGATTAAGGGTTCAATATCCTTAAATATTATTTTGACACAAAAGCAGAGAGCTATGTCTATATTTAATCATGGAATGAAGGGCATGTGGGAAAGGACATAAAATGTACAGTAGTAGAAAAAGGGATTCAGAAACAGGTATTAGAAAGATAAAGGCAATTTAAAATAATTAAGCTGTAAAAAAAAAATTACTCCAACATTAAGGAGACAAAAATATAGTCTCCTGTTAAAAAATCAAAAACCAAAACCAGTCCAGCCTTGAAATTATCATACTGTTTCTGTAAAAAAAATTCCTGAAACACCATATGGAATTTGATTAACTTCAGCAAGCAACTATTGAGCACCTACTACAACGTAAGAGCTGAGATACAGTTGTGCGTAATCTATAGCCCATGCCCTCTACGACTGCAAGGCATATGTGATCTGCACACGGACAGCCGAATAGGCTAAGTGTAAAACTATTTTATGAGAGCTGAGAGGATAGAAGGTTCAGTTCTTCCTGTGGGAAGAGGAATGGGGAATGAGCTTAAAAATTTTCTCCAGGGTTTTGGCTCAAATGTCTACAAGATGAAGCAATTCCTATAAATAGATGAGCTGAGTTGTGTGTAAAAAAAAAAAAAAAAAAAAATATGAGTGGGGAGGGTTTGGAAAACTGGATAGTGCATGCCAGCTTAAAGGCATTCAAGTTCAAAGTTAAAAAAAAATTACCACGTGTATTAACAAAATCATCTGAGGCCAGTCTGCAGCCTTTGCAATACACAGAGGAAGTAATATTTAAGTTAGATTATGAATCAGGGTTGCACATCATCAGGTAGAAAAGGGAAATAGGTGAAATTCTAGAGTGGATAAACGTCATTTGCCGAGGGCCAGAGATGAAAGTACTTGGAATGTATACCTAGTGGGAGGTGGCTGAGAGAGGGAACAGTGAGGCGTGAAGGGCGAGATCAGCCTTGATGATAAATGGCCACGAATGTAATGCTAAATTCAGTCTTTATCTTGAAGGCCTTAAGAACCACAGCGTTAATTTCTATGTATCCTTAACAGCATCATTTTAAGAGTTCAATGGTTTCTCAGGTCTTTCTGAGAACAGATTTACTATTATAAAAGATTCTAACCCGTAGCTTTAAAATGGTCTCTGTCACTGTAAAATAGCTGATGGCATTTCCATGATGGAAAATATCTAAATTTAAAAAACCTATTCAATTAAATATTTGGATATTTATAAACATCTAGTTATTCATAGGATGGATGGCTCATGTCATATAGATAATATCCAAGTTCATATTGAATTTTTCTCCCTAGAGTTAGAAATACAAATATATCTTTGAAAACTCACTCAATAATTAATATACGAATAATTTAACATTCTTGCATACTTCTATATAAAAAGCCCTGTCCTAAGTGCTTTACGTATATCACTTCATTTAATCTTCATCAAATTCTCATTGCTATGAGTAGGGTTACCCCATTTTACAGGGGAAGAAACAGAGGCTAACAGATAGGAAATAACTTGCCCAGAGGCACACAGCCAATGAGTGAACAAACCAGAGTTTTACCCAGGCAGTGTGTCACTCCAGAGTGTGCACTCTTAAAGTTGAGATTACATGTTCTGTATGAAGTGACTGATAGCTAGAGTTGGTCTTTTCTCCTATGTCTGTTGAAACAGACATTCCCTCTTTTAGAAATGTGGTAGACTCTGTCCTTCTCCTTGACCTTCCAAGGTCTTGTCTCTGCTTGTTGCACTAGTCTATTCTCATGACTCTTATTTATTATTGATTGTTAGAATTTATTTTATTCATAATGGCTTTTTAGTCCTGTCACGTTTATTACTTAAGACAAAACTATTGGAGGAAAATGAATTTTCTCTTTTTCCAGTCCCATCCTCTTTTTTTTATCTACCACCAGACTTCTTTTAGAAACTCTTCCTTTGTCACAGGATCTGTTTGGCAGAAGGCTTAGACTTACTTTGACTTTGTCCCTACTTCTTCATTACAGAGAAAAAAATTCAAGTCCATCATAAGAGAAATCACAACATGAAATGCAGTGTTTAAACTCCAGAGTATTTTCTGTGATTATCTGCAACATGATCATGGTAACTAATCAGGATCCCTTTGTGACATGGCTAGTGTCACTTTCTGCATACTCTCCTTCCTGCTTAGAGATGATTTTTAAACCAGCATTTCTGGGATACCACAGGAGCAGTTGTTATCTCAAATGACTGTCCACTGCCACTCTGTCAGGAAAATTATGCTCTTGGGTTTTAACATACTGGTAACCAAGTCAAAGATTCGGGATGCTTTGGAAGTTGGCAGTGTGGATGCGGCCTCTCTCAAAGAGTCCAAGATTTCTTATCAGACACGTGAGGTTACCTTTGGGTGAACACAGATCATTTCCCAGAGCTCAGCTTATGCTGCATCTTTCCTTCACTGTTTCAAAGTGGCTAACGAATTTCTTCCACCAATATACCAACTCTTCTGGTGTTTGTTTCAATACTAGCTTCTCTGGAGCCTCAGGCATAGCACTTCCAAATGTCAGCAGCTATTAGCTCTGCACATTAATCTTTGTTTCTTTATTTCTCCCGAGTTGTCTGTACCTCTCAGAGGTGAATCCAGGAGGCTTAACATAACATCGGGGCGTGTGTTGGGGGGAGAGTATGTATTTTCTCAGAATAAGGCATTATAGCTATCTTCTCTCTCCTACTTGCTTGCAAAGTTTTTTGGAGCCCTCCAAGTACCTATCATAAAGCCATATACCTTGCTTATGATCAACAGAGGGCAAATTGCATTTTTAAAATTATCATTCTATTTATTTTAGTTTTCCAGGGCCTCCACTTTCATTTATAGAAGTGGGAAGCACATTTTGAAAGAGGGAACGTACTCTATTTCAAAATACAGTGCAAATATCATAACACTTCTTTTCAATGAAAACTTCCAAGTTAGGTTTCCCTAATTTTTGTTCCTATTATTTTATATATATAAAATGTATATGTGTTTGTGTGTATGTACATAAACACACATACGTCTGTGTGTATGCACGTATGCATCTGCGTGAATTGCATTTTTGCCAGTAGGCCTATGAAGGCAACATTTCTTGAGTGAGGCCAAACTCTCCGTTTTCTCTCCTATGCCCAAACTCCATCTGAAACCATTTCACGTGTGAACTTCATAATCAAGTTGATTTTGTGCTGAGCAGGGGCACCATGTAACCAGGTTCAGTGGCTCTTTCAGGTCTGCAAAGAAGTATGTGTAACAGAGTACACAGACTGCCTGCTGAAACCAACCAGAAATCTGATTTCATGATGCAAAAGTATTTGTTCAATTAATAATAATTTGCTCAAGTTAATAACAATAATTTATACTGTTTCAGAATCATGCAGAAAACTGCAACATAGTGGCAGGTCCTCAAAGGCCCCTGTCCTGATTAAAGAGGAGCAAGAACTTGATTATAAGGTGAGGCTGATTGTTCCTCCAACTTCTCAGCTATCTTACTTGAATCAAACCCTGTAGCCTCTCTTATGTTCTCTTCTCAACCTGACATATTGTTAAGAACGTCAAACACAGTAAAGCGTGGGGGAGTGCTTTGGAATTTGTAAAATACTCAGTGAATATAAGGTAAGGTTATTATTCGTTTTTGTTGGGGAAAAATGCTGGAAAAGAGAAATTAAACATTATCTTGCTTGGAATTTGCCAGGCCATTGTTTAACGATTACCCCTCTAGCATGGATTAGTCAGGTGAATTTTATTGCTTTTATTCTGATCCATCCATTGTCCCCAACTTTTTATAAAAATAGACCCTATTTCTAAGATCTACTACATTATGCTATAGTATAATATGGGATGTGAATGAAAGTTATACTATTAAGTAATGATAGAAGTGGTTTATGATAGATGCTTCCTTTCCTCTTTTATGTACTTCTAAACTATAAATTTACTTATCTGTGCAAGAAGCCGTGTTCTCTCATATTTGAATTACTTAGGTTACAAAAAAGTCTTATGAAGTTACATGAACCGTAATTTATATAGTAATAAACAGAATCTAACTAGATATCTTTAATAATCTGTTAGTAATGATACTTGAGAGGAATCCAGGAAACTAGAAGAAATCAGTTTAGTATTAAAAATATATGAACACTTATATATAGTAGAATCTGAGCGATGATATAGAGAATGTTAGAATTAAAAGTACAAAATAATAAATTATACATTTCAAGAGAAATATGGGTTCATTACCTCCAAGTACATAACATAAATTCTTCCGAACTGTAGATCTTCGTATATATTTTATTAAATAAAATTTTAAAGCTCAAAATAGTATATTTTCTATATGTGACTTGATAATACTAATATGCAGTAAGAAATTCTCTCTCTAAACTTGTAGGTTTACAATATTATCAATATTTTGTTCAGCACTTTTTCCCTATAAATAGTAAAAAGGTTGGATCAGCCCAGCCCACAAGAGCCTGTCAAACAATTCATATATATATATTTTTTGAAAGAATATATTTATTTTTGCTCTAAAGAGAAAATACCATGGGTCATAGTTGCCTTTATCTCCCAGGGGGCGTATGCACTGTATCAAATCCTTCCTATTAATGTTAGTAGAGGCCTCATTTGACCAAAAAAGACTACCTGTATTCTTTATGAAGGCAGTTGCTATCCCAGAGTATCAAGAGGTTGGAAACAGAATATCCAATGAGGCATCGTTCGGTTTTCTGTCTCCCCACAAACCTTCTGACTGCGAGAAAAATGCTCTCAGAGGTTCTTACCTGCAGTGCACAACCATCGGACCTGCATCAGGAGGGTTACAGGTTTTGACTCTCCGTAAGAAAGCTAGAAAAGGTGTTGGGTGTTCTGGAACACCGTGATCAGGCCAGGCGGTGAACTGGAATTGTCTTACTTCTCTCTTCTCACTTGAACCGTTCTGTGAAGTAGGAACACTGGCTGAAATTCTGTGTTCCTAGCCTCAGGTTTTCATGATGAATAATAACATGCAAGAGGTAACACAGAGATGTGCTATCTTAGTTCCTTCCCCTGCCCTATATCCTTTGGGAAGACACACTCTTTGGAGTTATAAACCTCAAGCTATTTGTAAATGACAAATATTTGCTCAGGAAGACAAAATTCCTAGGTGAGAAGCATTCATTTTTCAGGTTTAACTATCAGGAGCACTCCTGTTATATTTTACAGAAAGAACTAGTTCTTCTTCACCTATTCTTCATTTGCTGAGACTTTCATTCAGAGCAAGAGTTCCATATTTACTGATAAATCACCAGACAAGGAGAAAAATTGCTGAGCGATAATGGAAGAATTATTTCATTCTTCATTGTTGCCAGTAGAATCAAGATTTAAGTAAAGCCTTGAGATATTCGATTTCTCAAAAGAAAAGAGTTTTCTTTAAATAATGGAAAGGGGAAAGGGAGGGAAAAAAATAAAAAGCAAACCTTGTAAAGTGCAAACGTTCGAACACAATACGTGGCCAGCTCCACGGTATCTAGCAGCGTCACTTGGACAAGCCCATGGGTTTCTGTGCCTCTACTGGGCCAATACTGGTCACACTTCACCTAGAAGAAACAAGTGACACATTCAGGGCAGATCCTCATCAATTTCTCTATTAGTTTTACTTTGAGTTGCTGTTGAAGTAAAACAGCTTTTCTGCATTTCATTTTATGTTGATCTTTTTCTGGCGTGCATTCTTGTTATCCCAATATATGTAAATTGCTGCTCTGATGCCAATGTAAACCACATTTTTCAAACTGGTAGGAATACTAAGCAGTAACAGATTCAATTTTCCTGGAGAAAAATAAATTGCAGATTGTCGCTGAGTAAAATAAGGAGAGAGGTATTTGAAACTTCAGAGTACTTGAAAAGAAAACACAAATTTGTTCTGGGATAGACATTAAGAATCATTTCAGAAAGGTTACACTTAGGCACTTAAATGACATGGTGAGATAATTAGCGTTCATCCATCAAGGTTTAAAAGGCACAACCTGTTTCATCTTGAGCTATCACCATCTCCAAATACGCTTGTTTAAAGAAAAGTAGAAATAATTTGTAAATCTATGAAAGTATAACAAACAACATAGAATTTTTAAATATAGGATAAATGGTATGTGTATCAAAAACAAATTAAATCTGTAAAGTCTAGGGGGAAAAGAGCTGTCCTTTAAAAAGTCTCAGAGGGTCACACAGTGACCCTTAGCAGTGGCAAAGTTTAAATAATTTAAAATCCATTCATTTCAGATGAATAATCTACAATTATTATGTGGAGTTGAACAACAAAAGCACATAAAAAGTATTCAACCCAATTACTTCAACATGCAACAAAGAATAATTCCAAGTCTGCAGTAAGCCTCCAATTTACTAGATGTGTCCTTTGGGCATTAAAAAGTGTAATGAAAAATAGCAAAGACAACACTATATTTTCTAGTAAGACCATAGATCAGAATATATTTACCCTTTCTATATCACATTAAAAGAAAAAAAATGGGAGTAGTTCTTAATTGAAGCCAACGAAAATACATTTCTCTAGGTAAAGAAATCTAGTAGTATTTTATATTAGAAAGTACATCTTCTGCTTGAAAAAGAAATATGTGAAAGTTACAATCTTTGGATTTAAACAAAAGCAATGAGGCATTATTACCATAGATACTAGAATTTTTTGGCCCAGTGAATAGAATTACTAGATAATTATTTGCTTTTATGTTGAATATGAATATTACTAGCATTCTGTAAATAATATTGTAATTTTCTGTTTCACACCTAAAGCATCTGCTGCTCAAAGGACTCAGCCTATTTCTAGATACTGGATGTTCTGAAAAGGGAGAGGGTTAATCCTCTACACAATTTCCTAGACTAGATAAAAGAGAAGGTACAGTTACACAGTAAAGCAGAGACTGCATTCTCAAGGTTTGACTTCTGTGCCTTTATTTCAACTGTGAGACCCACACAAACATTATCTATTTTATGAAAAACAAACAAAAGTGGTTCACAGTAAAATGGAGACTTTGTGTCTTAGTAAGATTTTTTTTTTAAAGACTTGCATTTTCTAGATGCACAAAATATTCTTCTGTTTTATATTTCTGCCATATGTTCTAAGTTAAAAATAACACAAGGGAAAGACAGTTCTTTAAGGAGAATATTGATGTAGCAAGACCAGGGTTGGGTACCTCTATATGTTCTCTGGCCATCCATTAAAACCCAAGTCGTATCTGGACAAACTTAGCAAAGGCTACTACCCTAATAGAGCCAACATTACTTAAGTAGCCATAATTCAGATGGAAAAAAAATCACGTAAATTAAGTCAAAGGCTCTGTTTTAAACCATGAAATAGATGTCAAGTTGATGTCTCGCTGCAAAAGACAAAAGAAACTTTGGAGGCCTCTTATTGCAGCATTTGAAGGGATGCCAGCAATGTACTGAGTTCAGGAATCAAGAGAGAAACTCAAACTCATTATTTAACAGTTTCAGCTGGACATCAACCCTTTCAAGTCAAAACCAACAGGTCAAATCCCACGAGGACAAACACCACTATGGCGGGCACAAAAACAGCAAGTTAATGCAACAAAATGAACTAGAAGGTCAGTACAATGTACTGAACCCAATTCAATGTAATTATGTTTCAAAGCTGGGAATTGGTTATCCTCAGACCTTTTGGTGAGATAAGGCAAAGGAAAAGAAGAACCATAAGCCAGGCTTTATGTGACCTCTGGAAAAATGACTCCATTATTGAGTGACTTTCCATCTACAAATCCACTCCATACCTAAGATGTAGGAAAACTTAAATTTATACTAATTATTCTCATACTTCTAGTAATAAGTTTGAGAACTGTAACTATCTTTGGCTTAGACTCTGACATCTTTAGGAAAAAAAAATTACCACAAAACATTACTATAAGGAGTAAATATTGTGAACACTTTTAACTAAAAGAATAAAACAAAAGTTCTTGTACTCATTTTAAATAATGTACTCTAACCTTACTCTTTACTAAAAGAAATCCTCTAAAATGTTTTAAGTGCACTGTAGAAACTAGGAGCCATTTTTTAAGAAGCCAATATATTTAAACATTGCCGTTTTCTCTCAGGAAATATTTCGCAAGGGGAGTTTATAAAAAAATAAACGTTCTAATGTATGCACACATGCACACATGCAGTCTCAGCAGTGGGATTAGAAGTACTCCCTGAGCTCTCTCAATAGCTACAGAGACACATTCTCCCTTCAGTAGCGAGGATCCCGGCACTTCTTTACTCCACCTCATTCTCTGAGTAGCCTGCACAGGTTTCCCCCAAGTTCTGAGGGCTAAATTTAAGGGCTTAGACTTACTGACAAATACTCCTTTAAGCCTTTCGTTTTCAGCCGTACACTAAACAAATAATTTCTGATTTTAATGTTAGAGAGCGAGTCAGAAGTCTAGTGAGGAAAAAATTAAAAAGGATGCGGGAAAATAATAGAAGTTATTTCTTTCTAATCAGTTAATGCGCATGAACTAGCTCCATTCTCCTATCTTGAGATGTTTTTTTGACAATAACCGCTCCCCTCCCCCACCATTTTTTTCCTGGGGGAAAAATCTCAGAAGGTATTTCTAGAGAGTTCCTACTTGTTAGGCTTCATTCATAGAGCTGAGTGTGAGAACTGAGACGTGTATTTCTAGAGAGTTCCTACTTGTTAGGCTTCATTCATAGAGCTGAGTGTGAGAAATGAGATGTGTAGGAGGCTCCCCTTTGGGTATATAGAACGAGAAGGCCAGAGCTAGTGAGTAAAAATACTGATTTCTGTCTTTGCTTATTTGATTCTGAAGTGACTACAAGTGGCCTTCAGGACTGATGCATGGAAGGTCAGGCAGTCTCACTGGTTGCCTAGTAAGCTGCTTCTCTATTTCCAGCACCAAAGCCTTGTGGCCTCTTCTATAAAATGGGAATGATTATCTCCAGCACGACAGGGCTATTGTAAGGCTCAAAAATCTTGCACCTGAAACTCTGAACCCAATGGCCAGTGCAAATAGGTATCCAATGGGAATAGTTGTTATTAACTATTAAGTAGATTATGTTCTCAATTTTTTTGTGGTGGATGTTATAAACATTCTGAATGTGAAAAAATGAATATGTTATTCATCCCAGCAGATATGTATTTAGGATGTTCTAGATGGACGGTAAGGTGTGAGGGCCTATGGGGACGGTCATAGTGAAAAACGCAGTCCCACCCCCAATCCATCAGTCTTATTGACTAAATATGGAGGTGTGTTTACATTTCCTGTTTTTTCAAGTAGGTAGTTGTGAGATTGCAAACAACTCCCTTAATGCACCTGGACCCCAGCCTGCTGTGAGAAGAGAATGTACTAGACTCTGAGGTAGAAAAGGAGCGGAGCAGAACTCACTACCCAGGCTCTGGTTTAGAAACATGGCCCCGTAACTCTACTTGAGGCCTAAACTGAATGAGACAGTTCAGATTCCTGGCTGAATTTGGGGGAGATATTTCTTTTTATTATCACAAAGGGATTCCCCTTGTGTGATAAGAAGCTTTGAATGTAAGCTTTCATTTCTCTATAATTGTGGAAAGACCAGGTTGACCATCGCTACATGTATGCTATGGAATATTTTCTCCCTTTCATGGCAAACTAATAAAAGCAATTTGATGGAATGATAGAACATATTTAAATATATTCAAAAGAAAAACTCATTATTGGAAATATCTTGTAGGATTTGATCCAGCAGGTCTGCTGACTGTGCTTTGGGGGAAATGCTCTCCTTCTAGTTCCATTGTTACTTCCACATGGCTTATCTTGGACATGGCCTGGCACGCCGTGGGCACTCAACACGCGCAAGCCAACTTTATAATCAACTATACTGTGGTCTAGGTTGGCTTATTTTTAAATAGCCTAAAACTTTATGAAAACAAAAGCTCCTCATTTCAATTTAACAAAGCCTTATTGAGCATGGCAGCATGGCGAAGCATCAGAATTCTAAATGCGACAAACCAATACCTCCAAAGGGTCCCAGCATCACTGAACCAAAATGCATTTGCCACATGTTATTTGGAAAAGCATGCCTAGGGCCAGCTTATTTAGCCAAAGAAGGATTTAGAATAGACAATAAATGATACCTGGAAAACCATAACTATTGTTGAGAATGGCTGGAAATCAGTATTTAGGAAGTTTGGGCAGAGGGTTCTTCTATAAGGAGTGGACAGTATGTTAACATTAGATAATGCAAATCAGGGTTATTATTGGGAAAAAGGAAATGTTAACACACAACTATCAATACACATTTAATAAGGGAAGATATAATGAAAGTTTCAGATAAATGTTAGGATATATTTTAGTGGACAGAAGAATTATATGCTGAACTGTTTTTTCCAAAATAAGGAGAGATCATCTCAATGATTCTCTTCTCTTGCAGTAATAGTGTCATTCTCTCTACTGAACTAATATCAATATTTAGCCATATCTATTTTCAAACGGCAAAACTGCCTTGTTTGTGTATTTCCCCTTTTCATTTTCTCTTTGCAGACCACTATTTAGAGGAGAATCAAGGGCAATGGAATACTTGAAATGAGAGTGATATTAAAGCATTTGACTACCAGCATAGAAATAGCTTTTCATAAATAAAACCATAATGTTGAAAAATATGATTCTCTAAGTAAACCAAATTATACATTATAAAACTGCTTATCAGTTCATTGAACTGTTCAAACACTTTCTAAACCATTTAGTAATTTAAAAACCTGATATTCCCTTTTGTTTGATGTATGCTATGGACTGAATATTTGTGTCCCCTCAAAATTCATGTGTTGAAATCTAATCCCCTATGTGATGGTATTAGGAGGTGGGGCCTTTGCGAGGTGATAGGTCATGAGGGTGGAGCCCTCATAGAATGGGATTAGTGCTTTATAAGAGAAACCCCAGAGAGCTCTCACCCCTCCATCACGTGAGGATACAAGACAGTTTTCTATGAACTAGGAAGTGGCACCTAGATCTTAAACTTCCCAGTCTCCAGAATTGTGAGAAATAAGCTTCTGTTGTTTACAACCCATCCAGTCTAGAGCATTCTCTTACTGTAGCCCGAACAGAATAAGACAATGTGTCTACCAGGGGTTAACAGAGGGAGCTGCACTGAACTTTTCCAATGATTTCTCCCATTATATCTCCAGTGTCTAGCACTTTGTTGTAGCCAGAGGGAAACTGTGTGAAATGCCTCTCTTTCATGTCCAGGTAGCACTTGGCTATCAACCCTTCCCTCATGGTTTGGGTCTGTGGAGTTGGCCCCTCAGCCCCAATCACTGCTGGCAGTGGCTGGGTGCTTCAGACAGCCTTACTGTCACCTCTGCATCTGTCTTTGTCTGCCTAGTGGCTGCCTGTGGTCCAGCAATGCTCCAGTGTCACTGCCACTGAGAAATATCATTAGGTGACAAAGTTTCAATAAAAAGATAATGTTTGTATACCAGCCAGTATTGATACATTTCAAAATTTTAACACCCAGTAGAACTATACTGGTGCATACGAGCTGAATATCTGCCTTGCCTGGGCATAGAAATTAATCCACACTTCTCAAAATCTTAGAAGTGGCTTAGTCCAGCCTGGGAGTGCTGTAAACATGAATGCGGAGAATAAGAGGGGCTTTGCACTATGTCGCTGGGAGCACAGCTGCATCTCCCCCACGCAGTCCAGCTCATTCCTTGGGCTGTGTCGTCTAATTCACTTGAAGAGGAATGTTTTGAGCCAGAATCAGTAGGCTGCCATTCTAAATAGAGGAGGGGGGATGGGCAAAGAAGGTAGAAAATCCAGGAAGCGAACAAACAGTTAAGAAACTGGTGGGATTCTTTCTCTTTTATCTGACACTGTGTCTGTTGACAAGAGAAAACCAAAAGTGTGGAAATTGCCAGATAAGGACCCAAACATCCTTTAGGTTGCCAACATGAGTATCATTCTTTTTGTTGCCAGTGTCCTATATACATTAAGTATCCACCACTTTTCAAAAACAATCCCATACATCAGAAAGACTCCAAAGGCAATGTTTGCACTGCCATCCCTACAGTTGCTTAAGGAAAAAGCAGTTTCTGTTGCCCTAGATAGGCAGTGCTTTAGGCTGCAGTTTGAGAAATTAAATGTTCAAGGCCTTTGGCACTTCCAGTTCTATTTGGAAAAGGACACAGACCTGGCATTTGGAAAGCATTTGCTCTCCATTAAACTTACCGAACCTTGACAAACCAGAGGGACCAAGAATTAGTCTGCCACTGGCCAAGGCTGGGCCTTCCAAAACCGATAACAGCAATGAAAACAATAACACTGCCATTTATAATCTTCAACGGGATTCTGCCAACTTTTAACCCAAAAGAACCTCATAATCTTCAAAGAATCTCAAGATTTGTTTTACAGAAAAACAAGAAAACGTTTGATCAAAATCTCCTTTTTTGCTGTTTTTTGCCCAGAATTGCCTTCAGCCACAGAAGCAAGTGTGACTATGTCTCCAGCTCACGGTCACTCTCTGTTGGGGTAAATTTACTATGGTGACATTCGAGGAATGGAGAGGACACAGGAAGAGTGAGTGATCTTTAGGTCAGAAGTGCTCCACTGGCCAAGCATCAAGTTTAACTCCCTAAACTATTAACATAGTGTAGTTAATGCCAGCCTGGTGCCTTTGGGCTCGACAGCATCTAACCTCCATTCATTAGTACAAACAACCATATTTACTGGAGCAGGGATTTTCCTGTTCCTGGCCTAACGTAAGTCATGATGCACAAAACATTTGATCTGCTCTAGCAATGGATACCATCAACTGGGTTGTCTGGTTCTCTACTTGGGAACAGAAAATGGGATTTAGAGAGTCTGGAAACCAAGTATAGACTTCTTCACTTCTAATTCTATGCTTTTACTAACTAATCAATGTGGTCCACATTGGATGACAGTTCAAATCATGTCCCATTTTTTGGGTGTCAAAATTTCACTCCCATCCTTGACATTTATAGCACTAAGTACCACCACAATAATCGCTCTTTAAGTGAATCAACTCCCACTATAAAACTTGCAAGACATGAAGCAACAATAAGTGTTAACTATGGGAACTGACTGAAGGCAGGCTGGGAAGACAAGTGAAAGCCAAATATCCCTTAACCTCGGTGAAGCCATTTCACCCTCTAACACTAATCAAGGCTGCTCAAGAATTTGTCAGCCATAGGTGTACACGTTCCCTCTGTCTTGTATACCTCAAGATGGGAAACAAAGTTGAAGAGAAACAGCAAAAAGCAGATAGATAAAGGGAAAAAAAAAGTGAACAATCACCCACTAAATAATAGAGCTTCCTGGGCCAGGAATCACCTTGGCAAATCCTACCTCAGAGACTCCAATTCTTCAAGTGAGGCTTGCCAACCATGTGTCCCAGTTGCCCACAAATAACACCCTTGGAGTGGAAATCCCAGCTGTATACATTTTGCTCTCCTACCGGTGCTTCATTTTTTCCGAACTTTTTCTTCCCTCCATGTGGTTGCCCAAACCAATTCATGTGCTTATTGGCATGTTATGAAACATGGAAACAATTAGAGACCACATTCTGGGGCAGAAGAATGACTCGCTGCAGAATCAATGAACTCTGCAGAACTTGAGAGGACTTGGCAAAAAAGATGGAAACTGTGGAATAAAACCCACTAACCGTACCTCATGTCACATAGTATACAAGGCTTTAACCTGATCTGTGCATTTTCAGGCAGCAATCAAACTTTACCTTCAAAATCTCTAGTTTTTAGCTTTATATATATATATATATATTTTTTTTTTTTTTCTAATGAAACTCAAAGAAAATATTCAACTTACACATTTTCTCTTCAGGGTTGATAAGTGGTGAACTTACAACTGTGGAAATAGTCTCCTGATTTAAGTTTGGGATTCTTTCAAGGCCACATTTGAGGGAGAGTGATGGCATTTGCAAAATCAAAGAACTTAAGTTTTCAAATGGCCACCTTAAGCCCTAAGCCATACCTCACACTTGTAAAGGGCTTCTTTAGCCCTCCAAACGCTAAAAATGGTCAATTCTCTAACAAAAGACCAGTGAAATGTCTAACACATGCTAATGAACCCAGTATCCTTTTGCTTGAGTGAACTATTCTAACTCAGCAAAGGTTACAAGCCCTGCTGCTGTTATCAACCACAGAGAGATGGTGAGAGTGAGCCTTGGTACAGTAGAGGGTGGGAAACACAGGCGGTAGGTTTTAAAGGGAGCGTTCCCAAGCATCACCAAGTAGAAAAGAATGAGGAAGGAGAATGAAAAACCAAACCAGAAGGAAATGCGGTTATCAAGAATATATTATATTTAGTGATAATTATTACTACATGGAACTCGTGTTGACATTACTCACTATTTTCATACTGTATTGCTTCAAGATATGTGAAAGTAGCAGCCAGAATGTTCTATTGTGGTCTTTTTGCAAACTGATTAACACATTCCCTGTGTCAGGGTCTCCATTCTGGAGATGCTGTCAAAGGCAAGTGCAAAAGAACCCCATGTTCTGAGCTACGCTCTCCCCTTGACTAGGATGCACGGTTGTGCCATCCTGGGAACAGCGGGCACATTTCGCCACGTGCAGTGACTCTGAGTTTGGTTAGGATTCATTGTCAACCACAGAGAAACAAGCTCATTTCATTTGGGAACACAAATTGAATTATTTGGAAGCCAGCTTTAGGGGAGACTAAAGTTATAATGGTAAAGCCTCCAACTTCTCTATCTCAACCAAAAAATAATAGTGTAGACTCACTAAGCCACCCTGTCACGTTCCTTGTCTCAGGCAATACCCACAATAACCCTTTCATGTAATCCAACAAGGAGAAAGGAGACTTTGAGGGTCCCGCAGCTTGCTCAATGTCTCAGAGCTAGTAGGCACTAAAGTCAGGATCTAAACACACATTTGACTGCAAGGCACCCCTACTTGGAACTATGTCAGGTAGCTTCCTCTAGTGGTGGTGTCCCCAGGGAGTCCTGTGTAATATCATGCTATCTTCTCTTCCCTTTCCTTTTCCTTTCTCTTTCCCACTCCAGTTAACAGGTATTCCTGCCTACTTGTAATACACAGAAGTGTTTACGCACACACACACACACACACACACACACACCTCTTTTTATTTTTTAATTTTTTATTTTTTCACCTCTTTTTTTCAACAAGCCAAGGGGATGAATATTATTTCAGGAACCTGAGCCTTCATCAAAATAATGAAATTTCAAGCTTCAGCCCTTGGAGAGGTGATTTGTTTAAACTACCTGGATCTCCTCTCTTTATAAGAGGGACTACGGGCAGTTTCTAAGTAAAGCCAGGCTAGTTCATATGTCTACTTTGAAGTTGGCTGCTGGGATTTGAGAACTCATTGAGTCCCCAGGTCAGCCCACATAACTCACAAAGTTCCCCAAGTATGGAGCTGTATACTTCAGCAACAACTAACCACTATTTATAACACTGTTTTTATAGCAAAATTTAATCTATGTTCTTGCTTTGAGAATCCAGGAATGCCTTCCGCTTCCTCCCTGGGACTTCGGGGGAAAGAGCAAGTGGACAGGGGAAAGGTGGGGTGGTAGGATGTGAGGCAGGAAGATGAAGAGGGGCTGAGATAATTTGGTGGACCAGGGCTTTGTTAGCTCTCTCGAGGGCATTTGGTCCCTTATTCTCAAGTGTTCTAGACTGGAGAACAAAGGGCTTTCTGGGCCTTGGGGGTCCGGGTTCATTTGTATGATTAGGTTGATGATGGTTGAGATTTCTAAATATTGGCTTACGCAGGTCATCATAAGTTTGGGTATAGGCTGAACCACCTCAGAATAAAAATCACAAGACAGCACTTTACTTGGCCTCCTCAGGTCACTTAACAAAGGAGAAAGCTAACTTGCAAGAGCAAAGTGTAATTAATGAAGAGAGCAAACAGAGGCTCATTTAGTAACTTCCAAATAAGTTTCTCTGTCTGAGGTGGGGAAAAAAAGGTAGCCTGCAACATAAAGATAAACTGTAGGTATTTAAGTCACAGTGCCTTTCGCCAAGAATTGCTCATTACCATCAGATGTTGCACTGGCAGTGGGGCCAGTTAGAACTAATTTTATTATTAGAAGCAATTAGGGAGAAAAGGGGCAGAATTCCATTTGGTTATTTCAAAACAAGTTTCTGTGCATGGCTTAATGAAGGCCTGCAGTGTCAAGATAAAAATGTGTGTTTAACTGAAAACAGCTTTTGCAAATGACTGCTTGTTACCAGCCGGTATCTCCAGGCAGAACAGTCCGAGTAGCTTGGATTTACTTGCGCACTGTAATATAACAGTTCAGCTGTCTCTGCTTCACAGAAGTGTTAACAGACAGTATGTCCTGGTGGGTAAGCACAGATGTTGTGGAGACAGGCTGTCTTCAATACCTCACTCTGACCTTGGTAACTGAATGAGCTTAGGTGACATTCTGGAATGTCCTGGCCTTACTCACATATAAAGTGGAAATCACAGAAGTGTTTATCTCATGGGTTGTTGTAAAATATCAATGTATCCAATACATGTTAGGCATTGTTAGAATGATTAACGATTATATCCAATAATTATTTGGGTGGGGGATTGTTTTTAAAGCAAGGGCTTGCTAGATAGGAGTTACCCTGAGTGCAAGTCAATAATGGATCTATTTACATCCATTTTGAATGGCATTTGCATGTAAAGTATAACACAGAGACGTCTTCGCAGCCATCAAAGTTTTTATCTAAATTCTTTTCAGACAATATTTCAAATATTTCTGTAGAATTCACATTTTGAAAAGACCTGATTGCTTTTTAGGTTTGCTAAACAAGTTGTGTACTATTTCTATTGATTTCCCAGCTTTAAGGTAACAGCTGGGACTTTTTATATTTTCCTAAGTCTGAGCTTTTCCCTTATGAATCTCCTGAGCAGCTTACAACTCCTCTCTCATATACATACTGGGGCTAAGAGAAACTGCCATGTATTGAGCTTAGGAGAACATTAAAAAAATCTCAGCTGTCACACAACAAATGGGGAGTTGGGCTTTGGCTTCCTTCTAAATATTCTTTTTGATAGTACTGTGACCCCAGTGAATGAGCCCTCTACTGGTGGTTTCAGACTCTGCCCCGAAGGCCGCATACAGTGAGAGTATGTGCTGTCTGTCTTCAGTGATTTGTCAGAGACTTACTTGTTCCTTAAATTCTCAAGGTTACAGATTGATTTTCATCAGATGGCTACGATATTCACTTGGCATATGCACTTGGGAATATGGCATCCTGCTTACCCATTATGTTCTAGTTTTGCAAATCAAGAGCATTTAACTAATGTGCCGTGCTCCATAATATTGGACCCATATGATGAATAAAACTCCTTTCTTGGACCTTACTAAGCAATGACTCCATTATTAAAATCTATTCATTTTGGAGAAGGCTAAACTAACAAAATGCCCTCTACACATTTATGTGTTTTCTCAGCAGTGTATTAACCAACATCATTTTTTTGGCTGCCCTGACTTAATTTATGCTAATTTGAATAATTTTTAAAAAGAGCCTCTTTCACAGAATTTTAGATTTTGCACTGCAGATTATGAGAAAGAAAAAGTTGACAATATTGGGAAGTACATATGGTGGGATTCTCCCCCAAAGTCTGTGTGTTCTTGTTCAATGTGGATTTTACAAAGATGTCCAAGTTAATATTTATTTTTTCTAACCAAGTTGTCTACTTCTTTGAGTGCTATTTTTTTTCTTTTAGTGATCACACACATCGTAACATGAGAGAATTTCCTTTTTGAAAGATTCAAAAGAATGTTAAAGAATGGTTTAATCTAAGCTGTTGATGCTCATTCACAATTAGTGTCTATTACAAAATCAAAGCTTAAAGACAGGTTAGATTCTGACCAGAATAAAATATGCAATGCAGGAACTATCTGAGGGAAGATTTTAAAAGGAAGAAGGTAGATATTCATCCTTACCCTGGATCGTTCTTCTAGTTTTGTCATCATAACAACTGTGGCACTCCGTTGTTCCCATATCATTCTCCAAAAGTCCCCAAATGTTTCGGGGAGAGATCCCTGTGTTGCAATATAGGCATTTTGTTTCCTATAGCCATCTATGTAGTTAGCATTCACATAGTCACTTCCTGGGATTCCTGTAAAACAAGGAGTGTTATTCAATGAGGTGAACATGTCACAAGAGGAAACAGCCTGGGACATGCCCTAATGACAATGTTATATTAAGAGGAGTCACACTATATTAAAGTTTGGGTTTTAAACAAGATTAAAAATAGGTCTCATTGGGACCATTACGTTAGAGTAATGCAATGTTTGTCTTTATAATGTGACAAGGTGGACTCCAAAGAAAGAAAAACACAACCGATTGTCCATAGAATGCCTTTTCTCTCACACGCTGTCTGTCTTCTCCATTGCATCAGCAAAATACAGCTTGCAAAGGAGGATAAACAATTATCTGGTCACTTTCCTCACTCATTCTCTTCTTCGTTCCCAGACAAAAACCAACTAAAATAATGCCTGAGCCTGAAAATGCAATATAGGGTGGAACATGTCATAACAGTGAAAAATTCTTTCCAGATTTCGCTAAGAGGGAGCTCATATATAAACTCTTTTAATCCTCACAACAACTCTGTGAAGTTCTGTCATGATCTTCCTTTCACAGAGGTGGAAACCAAGGTGCACAGAGCTTGCTGACGTTGCTGGAGTCTGGTTTAATTATAGGCAGGCAGTCTGCTACATCTGTGTCTTAACCTCTGTAGGGTACTGCTTCTCGTTTAAACCTCAACGGGTTGTTTTATCACATGAATCTCTCCTTGAATTATGACAACTGCCTCCTAATTGGTTGTCCCGCTTCTGTTTTGTCCTTTGCAGTCTGTTCTCTATCTAGTATGAGAGCAATTTTTAAAAATATATTTCAGACGCTGCAATGTCTCTTCTTCAAACCCAACAATGGCTTCCCCTTATACTTTAAATAAAATCCAAACTCTCAATGGCTACAAAACTCTGTACTTCTCCAGACTCATCTTGTCCCACTCACCTCCTCACTTTCTAAACTCTAGACGCTGGCCTGCTTCCAGATGCTGGCTTTGTTAGAAAACATTGCTAGCTTAGTACCATCCCACATCCTACAACACTCTCTGCCTCCTTCCCATCGGAAAACACTCAGCCTCCATCTCAGCATGCCTGCCCTTGATACCCTGGGACCTAAGAACCCTCTTGGCAACTCTTTATATGACTTATTACACGTTGAAATTACATATTTAGTTGTTTGTTAACTTGCTTATTGCTTGTTTTATGTGCCTCTAGACCACATCTCTTTTATTCACCTTTGCTATCCCTAGTGACAAAAAGAGCAAATTATGTGCCTCCGTTCCAACATTTAATAAGTAGCAGAGCTGTAATGTAATACAGATATTCTGATTAAAAGTCTAATATTCCTTCAGCACAACACCTTTAAAAGGGGTATAGGGAAGTTTGAGTTTCTTTCAAGAAGAGTGGCTGGAATGATTAAGGAAATCAAAGCTATTCCTTATGAGAAAGGAATATATATTATAACCTGGCAAAAAGATAGGGGTTGGAGATAAGAGCTGCCCATAAGTGTCTGAAGAGAGCTTGAGGTTTACTATGTTGAGACCCAAGTCTTTCAGTTCTGAAGGATGTAACTACAGAGAGATGAATTTCATCTCCAGCATAATAAAAGTCAGAATCAGAAAGGGGATAGATTTCCTCCAGAGGTAATGAGTTGCCTATCCCTGAAGGGGAACAAACACTTTACAGGGAGGTAGCAATAGAACCTGTACATGGTCCCTTCTTACTTTGGGAAAATATTAGTCTTGGATTTATTAAAAAAAAAAAAAAAGAATATTTTCTTTATAATGGAACATATGTTCCCAAGCTAAGATTACTCTATTTCACTGATTGCCACTTGCAATTACTTTGACTGCTTTTCTGATTCCAGTTGTAAAACTGATCCTCTCAAGAAAAAGTAATGAAAGTCAGATGGAAACTGCTGGGCTCCAAGATGAACACATGGATATGGAATACCACCAGCATTAGTGAAAAGCCTTTTGAGCAAAAACTGAAATGCACGGTTGGTTGTAACATTATTCATCTATTATAGCTACTCAAGAAGCAGTTGGGGTTCTGGCAGCCCTTTGTTGATAAAGATCCTATTCCTCCCTGACACCAAATTACTGTAGATTCAAAGGACAGTTTAAATAAAGTCCTCAGGTTACAACCGCTGGCGAAGCACGCACATCTACATGTCCACAGGATTTGGTTCTGAGCCACCAATGAGTCTATTTTATAATACAGGAAAAGCCCACTTTAAATAATTTAATTTAGCAGTTAACATTAAAGAATTGATAGAAAGAATTCTGGCTAAGGGCCTCACTCCGCTACCAAAATACAGAAAACTTTTTTCCAAGAAAACTCAAAAATGGAGAAATCTGGTTTAATGACTCAGAAAATGCATCAGCTGGGCACTATGCCATTTTTCCCTCATCAGGGATGGTAACAAATGTGTCTGAACAATGCATCTGAGGACAGAGGAGGTGGGTGTGAGACTCACATCTAAAGGAGGGGAATCAGACCTATCCTATATTCTGGCATAAATTTTAATCAGTTATTATGTAATGAATTGTTTTTTGACATATTGCTCAAGTTTGAACAATAAGTCGTTATATTTTAGGGGGAATAGGTTGATACCGAATAATGGTTGCATTTTCCAGGGATAAAAATACAAAAATTCTGCCTGAAAGCTATTAGGCACCTGGGATCCATACTGTATCACCAAATACTTTAAGAATTTGGGACTTGATATTCTGGAAAGAAGAGAATTGAAAACAATAATTCAATACCTAGGAGAGCTCATTGTTAGGCTGAAATTTATATCCTGAAAATAGTGTGAGGCTCCTCTTCTATTTTGACACTTGTCTGTAAGGAGGTAGTACCTGGAATAAAAGCCTCCTGGCAAATCCCTTTACACACTCTGGCAAAAAGACACTTCCAGTAAGTTCTCTCATATGTCTTTTGCAATGTGGAGATGTGAGAGATGGCTGTGTTCTCTAGAAGCTCTAAGACCTAATGTGTCCTATATTCATACAACCCAACATAACAAGCTGTGTAGAAAGAGGAATGAGAAAAGATCTGAGAAATGGTGGTGGCTTGCCCTTCTAAAAAATATTAACCCCATATTGGAATCTAAAATTAAAGAGCAGTGTATTTCAGGTAGATGAGACCTCAACTTTCAATGCGATATATTTAGACCAATTTTTCAATCAACCCCAATGGAAAAAAAAAAATACTATGCTGGCTTTCCACTAATGCAACACTAATCAGCATGCACTACTGATCCAAGAGAAGCATGTGAGAATTAATTGAATTCTTCTGGGGCTATGATGAATAGAAATCTAAGTTAAAATGCAGAACTGAAAGAATATAGGATTACTATAAATTAGCTGATTGCTTTTATTTCTTGGAGTCAAGGAGACTTTTGTCCAAAACTATGGTAATGGTGCCTTGCCTTTTTTTTTTTTTTTTTTTTTGAGGGGCAGGAGTTATTAAAATAACAAGATCATAAAAAAGATGTCTGAAGCTCATCATAGGCAAAATCTTAGGATTGGCCCTGCTGTAGGATTGTCTCTTGGACAGTTGGTCTTAATGTCATTGTCCAAAAAAAACAGCTTAGATCTAAAACTTGCTCTTCCTAGGCATCCATGGCTTTACTTCGTTTATAAAAGTAAGTTTTCATGATTTCCTATGTATTGTTTCATGTGTATTCTCCAATTAATAAGTCATGTAAACAGTTCCGACACCAATAATAATTGTTTATCATTCTAATCTTATAAGTGAGAACGCTGAGGCTAGATCTTGACTTTATATTGTACCCCACAATATTCCCCATTCCTGTGTTATAGTCTATTTCATCAGTTAAGGGACTGTTATTTCTTGTGGTGCTTAAAATTATTACTTACATGCTTTATACTGGGTCTTTGTGTTTTGGGCAAACTAAGAGCTATAAAACTCAAGCCTTTAACAGATATCGTGATGAGGTGAATGATTGGTAGAACTGTGCTTCTGTGCTCTTCATGCACAGCAAGCCATAGCAAACAGCTATTCAAACAGGGATGGGTCAGGTTTAGGCTTTCATTTTATTCACTGGGAATTGCCAGTTATAGCTTTCAGTGGAAAAATTAGCCTGGACATGAACTTTGGGCTCCCCTGTTTTTCTGTCTGAAAAACTTTGAGAATTTATCATGAGTTCAACATGCAGGGGTAATGCCATTTTTCTTCATTTAAGCATGGGATTAACACTTTAGGGCTTCATAATAATGTTCCCCTGTGTGTTTGAATATTAACAAAAGGAGAGGAATCCTCGGAAAGATAAAGCTACTAGGTTTGAAAGAATATTCGTGATGAATAATTAACTCATACTGAGAAATACTTTAAAACCTCGAAAGCATGTTGAAATGTCAAAGAATACACTGTCTGAGCTGTTTTGTCATGACTGGGTTAAAATAAGTTTTTATTTTCCCTTGTTAATTTTATGAGAACTAATTGGGTCATGTGGGTCCAGTTAAAAAAAATAAACAACTTGCTTTGCATTAGCTTTTTCAGGTCAGCAGATAATTTGATTTGAAAAGATTTCTCTTGTCGAGAGGTGTTTATAATTATAAAAATTTAATAATGAAGGCCTTACGCTCTGATGTTAAGTGAAAAAAGCAGGACCCAAAATAGTACATGAATTATTTTATTGATGTGAAATTAAGTAATCGTAAGGGGTAAGTGTGTACTTCTGTGTCACTCCACACTGGAGGGTAAATCATATATGCCTCTTGGAACAATACTAAGCACATGCTAAGGCTTTAGAGAAATTAACCAGGAAACCAGAACTCCAGTCTAGGGCAGCATGCTGGTAGGTTGCTCTTTGACATTTGGGCAGTCCGTTCAACTTGTCCAGACCTCTGATTGCTTATCTGCTAAACAGTGTGTGTTGGACAAATTGATTCCCTCAAGTCCCTTTGAGTTCTAAAATAAGATGTCTCTCTGTGGTATTCTTAACCTTCTTGGATTCAGAAATCTCTGTGAAGTTATTTTAAGATAAATAGAGGCTTTGTGGCTCTCAGATTAGGTAGGAACATGCTCTGATGATCGTTCAAGCTGATTCCTATTGCTTCTACCTCTGATGAGATGCTGAGATGAGATTTTTTTGGTGTGATTGATACTTCAAACCTTGATTAGAACCTGGTGGGGTAAAAAATAAACAAATTCAAAAACAAGAGGAGGAGGTAGGACTAGGCTAGTACACAGTCTATTCAGAAAAAGCAGCTTTCCTTGAATTGTGGAGGCGAGAATGAGTAAGAGGCAGCATTAGAGGGAAGGCAGAATGCCATCCAGGGCTCCAGAATACAAACTACTACAGCATTACAGAGCTGAAGATAGACCTCCAGCTCACTGGCTGACTCTGTTCCAACTTGCAGTGTGGCATCAAAACTCCAGCACTTTTGTTTCCTTTCACTCTGCAAACCCTTTGTAAAGTTTGTGTCAAAAAGAAATTGTTTTCTTGGTAAGCCAGTTTATTCCCTGTTGTAAGACGGAAGTACGCAGGACCCACTAGAGCACAAAAGCTATCTTTTATTTAGTAAATAGCATCTCCACCACTTCAATACACAAATAAAAAGAAAAACTCCAACAACAACGAATTGCCAGTTAAGACCTAGATTGTAATTTTTACAACTCACAGTGCAGAAAAAATTGTTTACTTTGTTTGCTGACACTGGCAAAACTAGAGAACAGAAAATAGAAAGATGAAATCCAATAATAACCTCCTAGTAAATTTATTTGATTTCAAGGGACACAGGCCTTCTTTCTCCTTCACTTCCACCATGGCAGCCACCCACAGCTGCATCAGAACTAGCAAAACGAAGGGTTCTCTTCGCAACATACCAGAAAAAACAAACGCTTCTTGCAAAGGCACAGTGTATTATCAGCCAAAGTCTCCCCGGATGTGACTGCAGTTTGGCAAATGACCCTCCATGTTTCTACCGTATGCAGGACGATCTTTTTTAGAAGCGTGTGTTGCTCTGTGGGCACTGCAGCTCATCACCACAATGAGTTAGTGGAATGGATACCTTTCAAAGAGTTTGTGAACCCAGCCTCCACCCTCTCAATGTTCTACGTCCTCCGTTCTCTGGTTTTCTATTCCTCAGCACTGCTGAGGAGGCTGGGTTATGAGAGTGGCTACAGAGAAGGATGTGGGCGATTGGATTGTCTTTGAATGCATTCTAAGATTAGCTACACGTGTTGGGGACTTATCAGCACTTGTGACAGAGGGAACTGATTTCTGGTTAGGGGGCACTTTGCCCTGAAATATAAAGCAGACTTTGGGCCACTGAAGCATGCCTGTTCAGCCAAGTCACAGAGTTTTGGTCTACTTAGCTTATGTTAATAAGGATGCAATTATTGTAGGGCTTTATTCAGCAATGAAGTAGTCAAAATGAAATGCAGAGTATGACGACAGTAGCTCTGTCTGTAGGAAACTCTCAGAGCCCCAGTCCCCTCATATATATATCCTAAAATACAAGCAGCACTTTCATAACCTCCTTACCCAAAACCCCTGTGAGAGTCAAATGAGTCAATGCATTTGAAATCTCTAAAATAGCAGTGGATACTAGTTATTCTCATGATCGACGTGATAAACAGAAATGAAATAAGCCAAGTCATTCCTAAATACTCTACCGACAAAACGTAATTCCAAATCTGGAAGACCCCTTCCTAATTCCTATATTAAAAAAAATTAACGGAGAGGACAAAAATAATTATTTTTTAACTTCCCAACCATGTACTACCTGCGCCTATATTCTAAAAACAGAGCCATTCTGCAGATGACTTAGGTTTCTCTGCAGCATCAGAGTAATGAAGTGTAGATTCATTAGCACAATCTGCATAGATGTACAATACAAATGAAAAGAAAATCCCAATAACTGAACTAAAGAAAATGGAGATAAAAAGAAACTCATAGAGCTTTCTGAGTCCCTCTTTGATTAGCTTCCTGGGAACAAAAGTAAAGGAAAAAACCAACACAACTAGCCATCCCTTAAAAATGCTTTTTCTCTTTTCTAGGTAAGAAGCACCACAGGTGCAGGCTGAGGTAGGAGCTGGGGAATAACAGATCCCCACACCACTTGCTCTGCTGCACGCAGGAGAGAGATGCCATTTAAATAGAGAGTGGCATGGACATATATATACTACCAAATGTAAAATAGATAGCTAGTGGGAAGCAGCTGCATAGCACAGGGAGATCAGCTCGGTGCTTTGTGACCACCTAGAGGGGTGGGATAGGGAGGGTGGGAGGGAGGGAGACGCAAGAGGGAGGAGATATGGGGATATATGTATACGTATAGCTGATTCACTTTGTTATACAGCAGAAATTAACTCACCATTGTAAAGCAATTATACTCCAATAAAGGTGTTAAAAAAAAAAAAGAATTAATTTGAAAACTGAAAGACTGAAAATGTTAGAGAAATTGAGCTAACCCAGTGCTTGATGTTCTGAACAATGTAAAAAAAATGAACTCAACCAATAATGGGATGAGATTTAGCCTTGTTTTTTGTTTTTTTTTAAGATGAGGCATGTATTCTAACCAACTTCCTTCAGTAGTTTAAATAGAATTTCAAGAGCAAAATAAAACAAACACCAGGTGCCCACAGATTAGTCATTAGTGTCTGGGACTGGGGGAGAGAGGAAAGAGAAAGAGAGAGAATGAGAGAGAGAATGAACCGAGAGGGAGGAAAAGGAATCATACTTATTGAGTCAATGTGGGAAATATCATGACAGCTATTCTTTACTGAGGAAAACAATTTTAATTCTTTAATGTTAGTGCTTCATATGGAACATTTATATTCACTATAATATAATTAAACGCTTATTAGAAAATGCTGGCTAGATGGTATTAACTGATTTTCCTGTGTTTGTTTTTGTTTTTACTTATTGAAAATATATCAGGTTATTAGATACGGCCTGTTAAAAAAAAAAAAGATAACTCACAGCATGGATAAGATGTGAAACTGGAGAATGTTACCATGTGCTGACCGCTGTTTTAAACAAATTGGTAGAGATTTACCTTTGAACATTATACAGAAGAAGCTAAGACAGGACTTAAGCGTAGAGCACAAGTGTGGTGGCAGATGGCAAACCGATAGTACAGGGGAATATCAGTAGTTTCTTCTCTTTACTTTTTAAATTTAGATTTATCTTAGGGGCAGTGATTCTGTGAGCTGCTTCCTCATTTTAAAGGTGCTAAATTGCGCATCTCACAGATAATGAAGTTGTTGTAACATCATCTATATTATTTACAGTTGGAGTTGTCTTGAGTTGCTCCTATTATATAAATCAAACAGCAGATGATACATTTTGGATTTCCATTTAAAAGAACACATTCTTCCTCTTGTTGAAATTTGTAATGCTATTATAGGTCTCGTTTCCATGTATCAAGCACCAATATTTTCTTTTGCTTCACAGAGTGCTGCAAATATATGCAGCTTTCTCATTTGGATATTATTAATTTTTCCATAGATCATATACAAAAGAAATTCCATCTGCGGATAAAAGGATCTATCAATAGTAGTAATAAAATTCATAACAGCAATGATAACTTTAATAGTTCCCAATATTTATTAGGTATTTTCTTTGTGCCAAACATTCATCTAAAGGCTTTACATGTATTAATTCATTAAATCCTCCTAATAATTCTAGGAAGTAGGTATTACTATTAATTCTGTTGCACAGATGAGGAAACCAAGGCACAGTAACTTGTCCAAATAATCTCTTCAGAAGCAAGATGATTTAATAGGAAAGTAGTTCTTGAAAAATACACAGGCCCTTGTAGGAAGGTACCTCTTCATTATAGAGATGAAGTGAATAAACATATTTATGGTTTGAAGCTAAATATATTCCCCCAAAACTAGAAAAAAATAAAACAAACCCATATTTTACTAAGCTGCCTTTATCAGATTAACAAGCACTGGTGTTAAAAAATGCATATGGCATGAAGCGCTTTATTCTTTGTCATTTCTAACTCTTTTAGATAAAACCATTTAAACCTGGTGCAGTAGGAGAGACACATACCAGCCAATAATTCTATTTGAGTAAACCCTCTGGATTAAATGCGTGGGGTTTTTTTTTTCCCCTCAAAAGAGTAATCTCTTAATGTCCAAGATTTAATATTTATCTATGATCCCTGGATTTAGAATCAACCTTCAGAATTTTCGGAATAGCAGGAAGGATCTTATACATTCTCATTTTAGGAAGAACCAGAACAAAAGACACTAAGTCAGGGGCCCCTAAACTGGAGAATGGGCTTGCAAAGAGATTGTGTGTCTGTGAACTCTATGATATTAGTATACAGATAAAGTGTGTAGGTGCCTTTTCTTTGCAAGTGGGATTTAAAATGTTCATCAGATTCTCAAAAGGAACCAGCTCCCCCCAAAGGGTTAACTGAACTAAGTTACATGCCCAAGGTCACATAGCTGCTAAAACTGGGATTTAGTTTCTGTCTTCTTATTTCATATTCTTCCTAAGATACCTCAAAAAGTAATATTAAACAAATAAAAAAATCCACCTGAAAGCCATTTATATATCGCTTATTCTTTGGAAAAATTCACTTTGACAGAAGTCTAAGAACACAGTTGAAGACCTCTGGCTCTAAGATTTCTATCATAAGTGTTTCACAATGTATATTTCAAAATTCCTAAAAAGGCAGTCTTTGAATTAGGTTGATATGTATAGGCTCGGCCATTATGATTCAAAGGTAGCTACAGTCTTAAGTGACCTATTGGAAAGAAGAGGCTTCTTGAGTCCAACTGACTCATATGTTAAAATTTTGGCTCTGCCAGTAACTAGCTAATGATTATAAACAAGTTACTTGACTTTTTAAAGTTTAACAGTTTCCTTGTCTATTAAATTGGATGATAACAACTAGCTTTTGAGGTTGTTCTGAACGCTATAAATAACAACTATACATGATTTTATACTCTGTATATAAAATCTATGACATGATGCCCAACACATGGGAAATACCAAGACAGTCATGTCTATCATAACGTCTTGTCTTTGTTGTCGAATTTAAAAGGAGGGTTTTAAATTTTGCTCTATATTTAGGCCTGGCCAACGATTTAAAAAAATTCCATGTCAACATGACTTTCAAAGTGAAATGTTAATTATAATCCTACTAATAGAAATATAGTACTGGCAGCAGTGAAGAGTAATTCTATTTTACAAAAAAAAACAAAACAAAACTTTTTTTATCTAGGACTGTAATAGTTAGATTGAATTTTTGATAGTTACAAGGCAGTACAATTAATAATCTACCACTAATTGATATTCCTGAGTTTATAAGAAGTTGAAGATACATAAAAAGATATTTGAGCTAAGTAGATCGCCTGTGAGGGACAGATGTAACATTCTGCAATTGTAGGACTCTGATGCATTTGGGTCACTGATGATTCCCCCTTTTGTGTCACTGCCTCAGAAAAGTTAGGCCATAAAGAGGGAAATGAAATATTTAATATGAAGTTTGTGTTATCCATGATACCAAATGATAAAATGGACTTTTTAGGTAAAAAGGCAAGGCTGGGTGTTCGGATCCATGCTAAGCTACTTAGTTACAGTCACATCCTGTATCAGTAGGAAAGCAGTGTGAGTGATGTGGGCCTATGGAAGCCTGGATCGAGGAATCAGAAGAGCTCAATTCTAATTTAAGCTATATTAATTGTTCACCTTTTACACTGAGAGAGTCAGGGCTGATTCTCTGTTTGAGCTCCAGTGAGTACAGTAAATAAGCTCCAGTGAGTACGGTTGTGAGTACAGTAAATAAGATAGTTGATATGAAAACTACATAGAGCTAACTCTTAGAGAACTCAAAAGTAAAAGATATTAGCACTGGGGAAATTGATACTCAGAAAAGTCAAGGTTACGTAACTACTTAGTGACAGAGCTGTGACCCAAACTTGCTTTTCATCTTTTGGTTTGTCCATTTCACTTTTCGTACTTTAATAAAAGTATACTTTCTGGACAACTTTGGCATCTATAAGATTAAGCATATTATTTTATATTATTTTATTCACATATAAATATTAGTTTCCATTTAGTCTTCTTTGACAATATTTATCTTAAATCATTAAAATAAATCCCATCATCTCTTTTTTTCAGGAATTACTATTTTCTCTTAAGAACTGCTTAAACATGTTGGGATCCCAACAGTAACTGCATTGGTCAAAAATTCAATTGTATTTTCATACCGCTTACTCTCTAATTCAACAATTGTGAGCATTTTGTAATTAGGACTCTCTCGAATTTATTCTGCATTTTCCCCAGCATACATAAAATAATTGTAATTCGGAAACACGTCATGAAGTGTCGCTATTTTCAAGGGGTTCAGTAAGCACATTGGTGCCCATACACAATTCCTGATTCTTTTAAGTTTTTCCCCTGTCATCTTTCAGTGGAAGTATGTTAAAAGTTTTGCTCTATTAAACCAAGATAAAAACAACACGAGTCACTGTGGCAACACCCAGTTTTTTCTTTGATGTCATTAGATCACTCTGCAAAGTAATATGAAGAGAGTGATCAGAGCCACTGAGAGAAGAGCAACAACAAAAACGCCCCAAATAAAACACTCAACCACAGTCATGTAAGTTATCACCACGGGTAGAACCCAAAACAAGCACGTTACATTTTATAAATTGTGCATGAAGTCACTTAACATTTTAATATACTTTAAAAATCTGGCTCTGTGTTATCAAAGCTCCCTTTATAGGAGAAGCCTCAGTTAGTGCTTCTGTGGTTCCAGTTGCTGGTATTTTTTCTGTGCTTAAGATATAGGATGATTGCTTTTCCCCTTAAATATCTGCTGGCTAGGGCTTAGTCAAAGATAAAATGCTGTTCATGGTTGTAATCTAGATTAAAGCTCTCTGTATAGCCCATAAACTTCAATTAAATGCTTCTAACCTTTTGCATAACACTTAAAATTGAAAAACTTTTGGTTTCTAGGTCACCTCTAGATTTAGGGTGTATTTGTGGGCACAGAGCTATAAAAAGGCAGGTTTTAGTCTGATTCAACTGCTTTGGCTCTTATACTGTAAAAATAGCATAGGAATGAAATGTACATAGTTTCCAACTATCATAATAAAGGTACAAGGAGGAACATTCTTTGTCCTTCGACATACTTTACTGTTAAGATGGTGGAAAATAACAGGTTAAGGAAAATAATAACAAAGCAGGCAAAAGTACAGGGAAGTGGTAGTACTGAATGACCTAATTCTGAGTGGAAACAATGCTACAATACAGCAAAGGCAGAATTACAAGTTCTCTAGCCAAGATCATGCCAACTGGGTTCTCAATTTACATTCATTTATTTTATTTTTATAATTTACCTTCACTAATGACAAAAAGACTTCTCTCCTCTATGTGTGACTTGGTTTAGTTTCTTATTTACTATGGATATGATTTAAGAGACTTGAGACAAGAAATTGCTACTATAGTTTTTTACATTTTAAGATGGGAAATAGGTAAAATGTAAACCCTATATGCTAATCATCCACATATACCATTTACAGTTTTTAAACAGGACCTCAAAAGAAGCAACTACCTATTTGACACTATCCTGCTTGAACTAGCATTGGTGAAACTTTGATAAAACTGATCAATTTTTTCAATATGGAAAAAAGTTAACTCCTGAACACCTAGCATCTTTAATTGGCTCAAAAAGGGATTAAGACATTTTCCAACATCAAAAGTAAAATCGATTGTGAGAATTTTACAAAATATATCTATGCCACATAATACCATTTTGAGAAAAGGGGACTGAGGTATGGACTTGCTCAAATGCCAAAAGGTCGTTCTTATTCCTCCAAAATTGGAATTCAATGTGTTGTTGCCTTTGGTGCTGACTGGGAAAGCTTTTAAGCAGAGTCTCACTTTCAAATCAACTTTGGATACTAGGGAGGCAGGTAGGACTTGGTCAGAGGTATGAGATAAAGTGGTGGTCATCATAGATTTCGGAAGCAGAAAAAAGGGAAAGATACTTGAACAACTATAGATGAAAATGTTTCAACTGTAAGGTACTAAAAAGGTCTGGGTCTGAAGCTGGTATTATTTAATGTTTCATAAAACATCTGGAAGAGGGTAAGCAGTGAACTTTCAAGAATGAAAAAGCCACAAAGCTCTTCTGAATGCCAATGAGGATGAATGTGGTATGTGGCAGTTGGTAGTCCAGGTTAGGATTTAAGTGACATTGTAAACTACTTTCTAAGGGCAGCAATCCAATGCACTACCATGACCATAAAAGGCTAACAAAATGCCAAGTGCTGAACATGAGCTCCTAAGTGTCTTTAATATGCCATGTGAGAAGGATTTATTATTGGAAAGGGGTGAATGGATAATACTCTCATGAATCCTTCAGAGAAGCTAGGTATATTCGAGGAATAATCCTCATCTTCTAGGAGCAATCATTCCTTCTGGAATAAACTCCTTACTACTACAATTGTGAGAGAGATTACCAAGCAGTCCACAAATTAGATGAGCCAGACACTTCTAATGTGCTTAATTTTTATTAATCATCACATCACCACTCCTAACTTTTTGACTGTTCCTAGCGGTTATCCAGAGTTATTGACAAACAAACCCCTCACCATTTTTAAGTAACAGTCTATGGGCATCTTCTGACAATCACCTGTTTATTCATAACCATCAGCAGCCATCAGTAAAATGGGCAACCTCAATTTGCTTCCCCTATATAAACATGAACTGCATTATGAAATCTTTCATCCAGGGTAGAAGCAAGAGGGTAATGAGGAATGCCCTCGTGTTACATGGTGTCAAGGATATTGTGTGCTCAAGGATCGGTGTATTTGTATGAAAAAGAAAAAGTGAGAACAAGCGGTGCATAAATCTTAAGTAACTGTTTTCACAGATGGCTGAACACCTAGTTAAAACTATATTTTCATGCACAATTTAAACCCATGAAAATAAAGGTATAAATAACATCTGCATTTCCTTACCTTCTATTGCTGATAGGAGAACTCGGGAATGATCATATGCGATTACATTTGCATATCTGTTCTTTGGTTTGTTTACTTCCAAGTTTGAATGTTCCCATGTGAACTGCTGGCCAGGGTCAATTGACTTGAAAAGAAAAATAGCACACATACATAAAATCAATACTGAATAACATCAGATTATAGGCATTTATCACGAGTAACAAACGATTTAAAAAGAAAATTCTGAAGCTACACTTCATCAAGATGACCCTAGCTGTGAAGCTGAACACTAATATAACCAGCATAAGATGAAACGATTAATCATAGGAAAAAACAGTGATAGTCACCAACACTGATTCAAATGGAAAAAAGAAATCAATATAGGTGTTCTGTTAATAGTGGAAAGGCAGGTTGGTTTTTTTTTTTTTTCACTTTTCCATTTCCTTCTCCGCTGCTGTAGTTTACAAGTTATCTTGGTTCAATATTCCTTCCAGTTCTCTAGTTCTGTGAACATTGTTTTATCTTGCTTACCCTTTCCTATGTGGACCTAACCTCGTTCTTTAAGTTGACTGATCATTCACTGGATTCACTAGGCACAGGCGATTCTTTCTTCACCTGCAGGCTTACATCTTGAGGGCAACTTAAAATTTTGTCTGTTTCTCCAAAACGTACTATGACCACTATCACAAGGCAATTTGTACAATTCAAACAGTTAAGAATAACAGTAAAGAAGGGAGGTCAGTTAAATCAAATAATCTTCTTAGTCAGAATATTAATTTATAATCTAATGCAGATAGGATCTAATCGCTTCTTAATTTATCATTATGTGTTATCATGTTTACAAAGTTTGCTTTTTATTCTTTATTTTAAACTTACTTTTTCTGATTTTTAATGTCTTTCCTTGATGCCTTAGTTCAACCAAAGTTGTTCAATAATCTAAAGTAAATATTTCACAGATATAAAATAATATATAAAGTTCTTTATGGTTAAAGCAGAACCATTATTTTGAGACTGAATTCAGGCTTTGATATAAAACTCTGGGGAACTTTTTAACGTCCTGCAATGTTATGGAAATCAAAATACTTTTTCTTTTATCATAGCATACTGACATTTTTTTAAGACTTATAGTTTCATGGTATATGGAAATATGAGTTCAGTAATTATAGAAACATGATTTTCAATGATCAAAATCAAGTTTTCAGACATAATTAATGATAAATTAGGTTTATATACAGATGAAATTCTTTAAAAAGTAAAAACACTTTGTTATGTTCATAAAATTTTTAACAGTTATTTTTGATACCAGATATTTTCCACGCTTTTATGTGGCTATGTAGAACTTGAAAGTAAAATATATCCAACAGCTGTTACAATATTAAGGATGCACACATTTGTGTTAAAATGGATAGAGTTCAGCACGATAATAAAACTCACAAGTGTAAGGAGCCAAGCCTATTAACAGTCATGAATAAGCCTCCAAACATACAAAAATTCTCAGCAGTATAGACTGCAGCTTCTAATTTACTAAGGATTATAAAACCCTTTTTCCTTTCTTAGCCTATGCTAATCTGTATATAAACTAGTCAATCATTGAACAGTACTCAGCAAAATAATTATCCACGTCTTAGAGTCTAAAGAATAATGTAATTAGGGGTCTTTTAGCCTGCTTTTCCAGGGAAGCTCATCACCTCCTCTGCAGAATGTACTCCTCTCCAAGTATGCCATGAGCTAAAGGGAGTTGAAGCATTCAGATGCCTGGGTGGCAGCCCTCAAGTCAACCTTGAGCCTTCTCCACACAAAGCAGCTCCATTCAGTGACCAAGCCTGCCTTAAAAAATTCTCAGATCCGTCCCAAATCTATCATCCCCTAAATCCCAGTCCTTCAGTATCTGATGTCTGATTGGAATCCCTTCTCTAAACTCTCACTCCAATCCATTCTTCATACCAAAGTAGACATTCTAAAGCACAGCCCTGGATAGGTTAGGACCCTGTTTAAGAACTTCCACTGGCTCTGGGTGACCTTCAGCTTAAATTCTGGAGTCCTTAGCCAGCATCCTACCTAGACACCTTTAGTCGTCTTTGCATCTACAAAGGCCTCAATAAATGGTTTAACAAATGTTTTTTAAATGAATTGAACTGATGAATAACTGTTGCTGAGAAAAGTTCATAAAGAGAAATCATGGAGTAATTCCTTCTTTTAACATGGGAGTTAGAGAACAGACTTTGGAAACTGCAATGTGCAGTGCATTACTAGTTTAATACTTTAACATTCATTATCATATGGCTTAGTAATTAAGTGTGTGATCCTGAAAGTACAACTACCACTGATATTCCACTTTACACCGATGAGCATTACTGAGTACATAAGCTTCCTACACATCATTCTCTAAAATATCCCAAGAAGCTCCTAAGCTCACTGATATACAGTCATTCCTTTGGTGGAAGATCTTACTCCCTCTGATGGCCTTGTTCCTCAGGTTACGATCACTCATATATGTGTAAATGGCATGCATTTAATTAGACTAATGAAACTGCATCGACCAACTCAAAGACACTGTGAACTCATGTTCATTTCCACTCTTGCCACACATTTGCAGCCGTCTGCATGACGTATTTGATACCTACATAGAAGAGTTTAAAAACCAGTAATGGAAACATAAGCTTGTATATCACATATGTTAATATGTTTAGGCTTAAAGTGTGACCCAAGAGATAAAGACCTGCAGGTAATCGGATAATGGTAATAATAGCTGCCAGGTCATTATGCTTTACATGCAGTATCCTGTTTAATTTTCACAAATGTTATGAGGTAGGTATTGTTGTTTTCTCCATTTTGTAGACAAGGAAACTGAAGTAAAGAAAGACTAATTCAATAAATTTTACTGAGGGACTTCTCTGTGGCAGGCATTTTGGTGGTTAAGTAATTTGCTCATACAGCTACCCTCATACATTTACCTTCATACATTTACCCTCAAACCCAGGTTTGGGTGATTTCAAAGCTCACTGATGATTAACAGCTGGTAATTACTAAGCCACGGTGCTACTTCACTATCCAGAAAGCCATTGCAAAGCGAAGAAGCCCAACCTATGAAACAGACTTCAACATAACTATCCTTTATCTCATCAGTCCAAATGATATTTCTTTCCAACTGATCATCCTGTGTGTATGACCCGGCCACCCAAGATGGCTGTTCTCTTGCTCTCTGTACATCCCCTGCTCGACCACTGTCTGCTTCACCTACACCCTACTCACAGGAGTGACCTTCCTACATACTTGCCCCAGGCCCCGGCTAGTGATGGTTCTACTCTTTAGATCAGAACATCTCCACCTGATAGCTTATCAAAGGGGCGGTGAGGGGCGTGCCCCTCTGCTAGTTTCCCTGGTAACCAACAAAGACAACCTGAAGTCAATTCCCCACGTAACTGGTAACCTCCCCTCTCCCCGTCACGAAGCCTGCCGCCCTGTTCTGCCCGCTGCTGTCTGCTGTCTGATCTTGGTGGGATGTCGCTCCAGGACCTCGCTTCAGACCTGTAAGCTCCCCCATTCATAAAACCACTGACGTCTCTGTCGCCGACTCCGGGCTCTTTCTTCAGTCTTGAAGCTGGGCAAGCACAGGCCTGGCAGGCCCACGGGGGTGCAGCCCAGCAACTGGCGGAGTGGCCAGGAGACTGAGGAAACTCCCGTGAGCGCCGGGATGTCGGGAAGGAAGGACGGGGAACGGCAAGCTGTAGGGGCCGTCCGCTATCAAGTGGGGCCTGAAAGTTACGGGTGTGATCCCGGGGTGGCCGTCCACTAATGTGGGACCCAAAAGTTGTGGGGATAATCCTGAAAGTTGCGGAGAAATCCCGGGGGGGGCCGTCCACTAGTATGCGGGGCCCGGTAGTGGCTGTCCTTGATGAATGGGGGCCACCAAGAGAGTTCACAGAACTCTCACAGACACCCCAAGGCTCTTGTGGAGATATTGGCCGCCGTTACAGAGGGAAAACAGTGGCCGCAGCTCGGGCCTGGCAGTTGCTTTTTATATTAAGAAAGGCAGAGGCTGAGCTGACAGCTGAGGCGAAGGTTAACTTGAATGTTGATTCATGTTCCTCTGAAAGTGAGCCATGTGAATGTGAGTGAATGATATGTATTACTGTCTATCACTGGTATTTGTTTAAAGTGAATTGGCTATTTAGAAACTGAAAAAAAAAATCCCTGAAAATGTCCAAGATGGGACTCTTTTGACATTCTAAAACTGTTTTTTTGCATATGCCCTAAGAGGAAGTTAGCTTTCTAGAGGGAATTGGTATTTCTCTTCTTGTGCCTTTGAGATGTAAATGATCTACCTGGGTTCTCAGGAACTTTAATCATCTGGTCTCTGAGAGTGAAGAAAAAAACCAAAGAGGCCTTTTTAAACTCTAGCAGGAAAACTGAAATCTCTTTGTCTGTATAGATACATGTCTATGTGTACCTTAGAAATATGTCTCTGCCTCTAAATGGCATGGCCAAGATTGGTTTGTGGATGCTCTGTTTAATTGGATTAAGAGAAGCTAAGTGCTTATATAAATTCATTGATATCTCTGTCGCTGACTCTGGGCTCCTTCGGTCTTGGAGCTGGGCAAGCACAGGCCTTGTAGGCCTAAGGGGTGCAGCCCAACACTGTGTCATTCTGGGGCCATTACATAAGAAATCAAGATTTAAAAATGAGGTTGGCTTCCCATGGATGATAAAGCAGATGGGATGCAGCTTACATTTATACTCGTTTTACACGGATCAAACAAACATTGATTAAATAATGCTGACTTGTCTTTGTGCAACACATATCCATCCATCTGTATCTATCTGTCTGGCTGAATGTTTAACAATACACAGCATAGGTCATTATTTTGGAGCTTGTCAGAATGCTGAGAGCAGTAAACTCAGTAAAGAAGAATAACTACTGAAAGTAGATGAGGTATAAGAAGATCTTTTAGATGAAAACAAAGTGGTTGAGGAAAATCAAATTTCAATTATCCATGTTAATAAGGCAAAGATATCATGGATGAATAAGACCCTAATATTCAAAACCCAATGTTTAGGCTTTTCTTAGTGCTAATGAAGACACTGTTGCTTTGCTTCTTTGTTTTCTGGCTTCTCTTGTTGAGAGCTTCTCAAGGAAGAATGGAATGGCCAAAATGGACAAAGAGCAACACAGGTCTTGAGTGATACAGAAGTTGATTTTCAATTCAACCTTATAATTTTGGCCAGCCCATCATAACCATGCATCTTCCTACTGTAAGATTAAGCTGAGGCCACCCCAATATTATTCAAAGCAATTTGATATAAGCACCCTTGTTCCTAGTGGATTCAATCATTTCTTGCTGTTAGTATTTGGTTTTCCTGAGCTTGACTCTCAGATTATCTCCGCTCATCCTTCTGTGTCTATTTATCCAAACAACATTCAGTTGGGATCTACCTCCTTCTTTATCCAAACAACATTCAGTTGGGATCTACCTCCTTCTTTATCCAAACAACATTCAGTTGGGATCTACCTCCTTCTTTATCCAAACAACATTCACTTGGGATCTACCTCCTTCTTTATCCAAACAACATTCACTTGGGATCTACCTCCTTCTTTATCCAAACAACATTCAGTTGGGATCTACCTCCTTCTTTATCCAAACAACATTCAGTTGGGATCTACCTCCTTCTTTATCCAAACAACATTCACTTGGGATCTACCTCCTTCTTTATCCAAACAACATTCACTTGGAATCTACCTCCTTCTTTATCCAAACAACATTCACTTGGGATCTACCTCCTTCTTTATCCAAACAACATTCACTTGGGATCTACCTCCTTCTTGTCACTCAATCCAAAATTCGACCCTCTTGAGCCAGAATCCTAACCAGGTCCTCTTCAGCCTCCCCTGAGAATTTTGCAAGTTGGAAATGAAGTAAAGTAGACTTATTCAACCAAAAGTTGATTAATAGACTTTTTAAGAATTTCCATGAAATGTGGATGTTACATTGTCACAGAATTTATAAACAAGAATGCTATTTCATAATATTAACTTTTGTTTCTCCAGTCAACAATGCCCTTGAAGATGTGCCGGATGAACCCTATGTAGCATCTAAAACTTTACCAAGATGCCATACCATTCTGCACAGCCTCCCCGCCTGCACACTTGACACATGACACACTCCCCTTCCTCCCCCCAGTAGCTTTTGACCGAATCACTCTAATGCTAACACATCTTCAACTCCCTGGCTTAGCCTTACTGAGAAAAAGTGACAAAATAAAAGGAAAATCCCCCTGTAACTTAAAGGAGAAAGGGAAGGCCCTAGCTAAATACTTGCTAATATCAAGTATTTTGCATTTATGTAGTCTTTAACTTGATGGTCTGAAAGTTCTAATTTTTTCTTTAATCAACTGTAACTTTGCCTTAAAATAGGTAAGAAGAAAAAAATAGGTAAGTGGAAATAAAAGCTACGTTTTAACTTATGGATTTACAATTTTGCCCTGTATTCTTGATAAAAAGCTAGAATTAAAATGTAAGTATTTTATATGATAACTAACACTTATGTAACATTTAATTCTCATTTACATTTCTTTGTGCTTCACGTATCTTAAGCTATCTTATCTTCAAACAGACCCTGGAATTAGTTACCATTATTATCATAATTCTGTAGATGAGGAAACTGAGGTGGAGAGAAGTTGAATTACCTTCTCAGAGCCAGACAGCTACTAGGTAGAGAAGCTAGATTTGGGGCAGAGGTATTCTGTACCCTGCACCCCCTCCCCTGCCCCCATTTGAGTGACTAGCCACCGTGCTATGCTTCCTGTCTGGCCAAGTTGGAGAAGATCCCTTGACTGTTTCACAAATGCCTTTCAGTTGTTCTCCTGAAACACAGTGGGAAAGCTAGCAACAAAAATCTCTATAGTGCTTCTGATCTATATTTACAATTCTAAATTCAAAACAAAAAAGTGCTCCTGAATTTGCACATCAGATTACAGTCATTGAGTAAAATTACATCTTGATATGAGACTGACCTTTTTTGACAAAGCTGAAGTCATCATCTTACAGCAAAGCCCTTTAAATATGATTTAAAATTTCAACTTCTCTATCCAGAAGAAAGATATTATTCCCATGTGCAAAACACCATACAAGTTGCTCTGTCTTCCACTTCTCACTCCACCAGTAGAAAACCTCAAAAAATTCCCTTTAGAAACTCATCAAAGAGAAACCACAAAAAAGATATATCCTGTTTTTGTGCATTTTAAAACAACTAACACGATTTAATTACATAGAAGCAACAGAGCAGCTACTTGACTAACCAAACTATGGGTCAGACTAAGCATCCTTTATACAGAGAACTGAACTTTCATTGACCTTAACCTCCAGAAAAATACTATCATTCCACATAGTTCCCCATCAGTAGGCCCATTTGGTCTTCAGTGTGGTTTGCCCCTAGATATTCTCAAGTCCTTTCTGAGGTTTAGAAGAGCAATCTGCCATTGACTGTGTATTTCTGTAATGAAGCCTTTTTAATTTTATTTTTTAATATTAATTCTTTTTTGGCATGTTTTTCTTTTTTTTTTTTTAACTTGAAGTAAAGTTGATTTACAATGTTTCAGGTATACATCAAAGTCATTCAGTTATACATATGTACATTCTTTTCCAGATTCAGTTTGTTTTCTATGTCTGGGAGTCTGTTTCTTTTGTAAAGAAGTTCATCAGTATCATATTTTAGATTCCACATATAAGTGATATCATATGATATTTGTCTCTGTCTGACTTACTTCATTTAGTATGATAACTGCTAGGTCCATCCATGTTGCTGCAAATGGCATTATTTCATTCTTTTTTTTTAATGGCTGAGTAGTATTCCATTGTATATATGTACCACATCTTCTTTATCCATTCATCTGTTGATGAACATTTAGGTTGCTCCCATGTCTTGGCTATTGTAAATAGTGCCGCTATGAACACTGGGGTGCATGTATCTTTTCAAATTAGCGTTTTCTCCAGATATATGCCCAGGAGTGGGATTGCTGGATCATATGGCAATTCTAGTTTTAGTATTTTTAGAAACCTCTATATTGTTTTCCATAGTGGCTGTACCAATTTACATTCTCATCAACAGTGTAGGAGGGTTCCCTTTTCTCCACACCCTCTCCAGCATTTATTATTTGTAAACTTTTCAATGATGGCCATTCTGACGGGTGTGAGGTGATACCTCATTGTAGTTTTGATTTGTATTTCTCTAGTAACTAGTGATGTTGAGCATCTTTTCACATTGGCCATCTGTATCTCTTCTTTGGAGAAATGATTTAGATCTTCTGCCCATTTTTCGATTTGGTTGTTTGTTTTTTTGTTATGGAGTTGTATGAACTGTTTGTATATTTTGGAAATTAAGTCCTTGTTGTTTGCATCATTTCCAAATACTTTCTCCCAGTCCATAGGTTGTCTTTACATTTTGTTTATGGTTTCCTTTGCTGGGCAGAAGCTTGTAAGTTTGATTAGTTTGTTTATTTTTGCTTTTATTTCTGTTACTTTGGGAGACTAACCTAAGAAAACATTGCTAAGATTTATGTCAGACTGTTTTGGTTGTGTTCTCTTCTAGGAGTTTTATGGTGCCATGTCTTATATTTAAGTTTTTAAGCAATTTTGAGTTTATTTTTGTGTATGATGTGAGGGTGTGTTCTAACTTCATTGATTTACATGCAGCTGTCTAGCTTTCCCAACACCACTTGCTAAAGAGACTCTAAAGAGACTCACTTTTCCCCATTGTTTGTTCTTGCCTTCTTTGCTGAAATTTAATTGACTGTAGGTGTGTGGGTTTATTTCTGGGCTTGCTATTCTGTTTCATCGATCCACCTGTGTGTTTTTGTGCCAATACCACTATGTTTTGATTAGCGTAGCTTTGTAATATTGTATGAAATCTGAGAGGATTATTCCTCCAGCTTTGTTCTTTTCCCTCAAAATTGCTTTGGCAATTTAGGGTCTATTATGGTTCCATATAAATTTTAGAATTATTTGTTCAAGTTCTGTGAAAAATGTCATGGGTAATTTGATAGGGATCACATTAAATCTGTAGATTGCTTTGGGTAGTATGGCCATTATAACAATATTATTTCTTCCAACCCAAGAGCCATGGGATATCTTTCCATTTCTTTGAATGAATGAATCATCTTTAATTTATCAGTGTTTTATAGTTCTCAGTCTTTAACCTCCTTGGTCAGGTTTATTCCTAAGTATTTTATTTTTTGATGTGATTTTAAAAGGGGTTGTTTTTTACTTTCCCTTTCTGATATTTCATCGTTAGTGTAAAGAAATGCAACTGATTTCTGTGTTAATCTTGTATCCTGCTACCTTGCTGAATCCATTTCAATTCTAGTAGTTTTTGTGTGGAGTCTTCAGGGTTTTCTGCATATAGTATCCTGTCATCTGCATATAATGACAATTTTACCTCCTCCCTTCCCATTTGGATATATATTATTTCTTTTTTTTTTTTGGTCTGATTGCTGTGGCTAGAACTCCCAATACTATGTTGAATAGAAATGGTAAGAGTGGGCATCCTTGTCTTGTTCTGGATTTTAGCAGGAAAGCTTTCAGCTTTTCACTGTTGAGTATTATGTTGGCTGTGGGTTTGTCATAAATAGCTTTATTATATTGAAATACGTTCCCTCTATACCCACTTTGGTGAGAATTTAATTTTGAATGGATGTTGTATTTTATCAAATGCTTTTTCTGCATCTATTGAGATGATAATGTGGTTTGTCTTTTCTTTAATTGATATGGTGTACCCCATTGACGGATTTGCATATGTTGAATCATCCTTGTGACCCTGGGATGAATCCAGCTTGACCATGGTGTATGATCTTTTTTGTGTGTTGTTCCATCCAGTTTGCTAATATTTTGTTGAGAATTTTTGGATCTATATTTTTCAAAGATATTGGCCTGTAACTTTATCTTTTGGTAGTGCCTTTGTCTGGTTTTGGTATCGGGATGACCTTTAGAATGACTTTGTGAGTGTTCCCTCCTCTCCAGTCTTTTGGAAGACTTTGAGAAGGATCAAAAGTTCTTCTTTGTTTGTTGAGTAGAATTTCACATCTGGTTCTGGACTTTTGTTTGCAGAGAGTTTTTTAAATTACAGATTCTATTTCACTTCTAGTGATTGGTCTGTTCAAATTATCTATTTCTTCTTGATTCAGTTTTGTTGGGCTGCATGTTTCTAGAAACTTGTCCATTTCTTCTAGGTTGTCCAATTGGTTGGTATATAATTTGCTCATAGTGTTTGCTTATTTTCTTGTGTGTTTCTTTGTTATTCCTTGTTATTTCTCCTCTTTCATTTCTTATTTTTGTTTATTTGGTTCCTCCCTCTTTTCTTCTTGGTGAGCTTGGCCAGAGGTTTGTCAATTTTCTTTACACTTTCAAATAATTAGCTCTTTATTTTATTGTTTTTTCCTATCCTTTTAATCTCTTTTATTTATTTTCTCTCTGATCTGTATTATTTCCTTCCTTCTGCTGACTTTAGGTTGTTTGCTCTTCTTTTTCTAATTTTTTTGGTGGTACGTTAGGTTGTTTGAGATTTTTCTTGTTTTTTTGGGGGGGAGACCTGTATCAGTATGAACTTCCTTCTAAGGACTGCTTTTGCTGCATCCCATAGATTTTGTATGGTTGTGTTTTCATTGTCATTTGTCTTAAAGCATTTTTTAATTTCCTCTTTTTCATCATTGACCCATTGTTGTTTTTTTAAAAATTAGCATATTGTTCAGTCTCTACATAATCATTTTTTTCTCATTTCTTTTTCGTGGTTGATTTCTAGTGTCATGCCATTGTGGTCAGAAAAGATGTTTGAAATAATTTCTATCACCTTAAATTTGTTGAGGCTTATTTTGTGCCCTAGTATGTGGTCTATCCTAGAGAATGTTCCATGTGCACTTGAAAAAATGTGTATTCTGGTTTTTTTGTATGCAATGTCCTGAAAATATCAATTATGTCTAATTGTTCTATTATGTCATTTAGGGTCTCTGTTGCCTTACTGATTTTCTGTCTGGATGATATATCCATTGATGTAATGGGGTGTTAAAGTCTCCTAGTATTATTGTATTCCTGTCAATTTCTCCCTCTATTTATATTAGTATTTGTTTTATCTATTTAGGTGCTCCTGTATTGGGTGCTTATATGTTAATGAATGTAATATCCTCTTCTTGTATTGATCCTGTTATCAATATATAGTGCCCTTCTTTATCTTTCTTTATGGGCCTCATTTTAAAGTCTGTTTTGTCTGATAGGAGTATTGCTACCCCCACTTTCTTGTCATTTCCAATTGCGTAAAATACCTTTTTCCATCCCCTCACTTTCAATCTATCTGTGTCCTTTGCCCTAAAGTGGGTACCTTGCAGGCAGTATATTGTAGGCTCTTGTTTTATTATCCAGTATGCCACTCTGTCTTTTGATTGGAGCATTTAGCCCACTGACATTTAAGGTAATTATTGATAGATATGTATTTACTGCCATTTAAAACCTTGTTTTCCAGTTGGTTTATATTTCTTCCTTGTTCCTTTTTCTTTTTGTCTTTCCTTTTGTGGTTAGATGGTTTTCTTTTTGTTATGCTTGTGTTCTCTTCTCTTTGGTTTTTGTGAATTTATTGTCTGTTTATAATTTGTGGTTGCTGTGGTTTTTCAAGTATGTTTATTATATCTACTTGCTTTAGACTGGTAGTCATATAGGCTCAAACACATTCTAAAAAAAAAAAAGATCAACATTTTCTTACTCCCCCCATGTTTTATGATTTTGATGGCCTCTTTTACATCGTCATATTTACCCTTTGGCTGTTCATTGTAGTTATTATCGCGTTCACAACATTTTTTTTTTTAATTCTGTGTACTGGCTTTTTAAAATGATTTACTTTCCGATTGTTATTTTCTCTTTCCTATAGATTCTTGCTTTTCTATTTAGAGAAGACCTTTCAATATTTCTTTTAGGATAGGTTTAGTACTGCTGTATTCTTTTAGTTTTTGATTGACTGAGAAATTCTTTATCTCTCCTTCTATTCTAAGTGATAATCTTGCTGGGTAGAGTATCCTGCACGTTTTTCCCTTTCAGGACTTTGAATATATCTTGCCACTCCCTTCTGGCCTGCAGTGTTTCTGTAGAGAAATCAGCCAATAACCTAATGGGGGTTCCCTTGTAATTAATTCTGTTTTTCTCTTGCTGCCTTTAGAATCCTTTTTTAACTTTGGCCATTTTACCTTTAATATATCTTGGTGTAGGTCTGTTTGGCTTCATCTTGTTTGGGACCCTCTGTGCTTCCTGTGCCTCGATATCTGTTTCCTTATTTAGGTTTGGGAAGTTTTCAGTCATAATTTCTTCAAATACATTTTTGATCTCCATTTCTCTTCTATTTCTGGGATCCCTCTTATGCACAGATTGACATGCTTAACATTATTCCATAGGTCTTATATATTGCTTTTTTTTTTTTTATTTTTCTGTCTGCTCTTTTTGTGTGATTTCCATTATTCTATCTTCCAGATCACTTATTCATTCTGAATTATTTAGTTTGCTATTTATTGCCTTTAGCTTGGCCTTTGACTTGGTAAGTGAATTTTATAGTTGGCTCCTCTTTATAATTTCTAGTTCCCATTCTGATCCACTCCCCCCCCCCCTTTTTTCTTGTGTTCTACCTGGTTATGTGGTGATCTTTCTTGCACCTTTAGTTGTATGAGATCTTCTGCTAGTGTTCTGTAGATATTCTGTGAGAATTGTAGATGTATTTTTGATGTATTTGTGGTAGGAGATAAGCTCCATATCCTTTTATTCTGCCTTCTTGATCTCCCCGATTTCAGTTTTCTTAAAATTACCAAGGCTTGTTTTTGTGGCCTACCGTGTGGTCTATCCTGGAGAATGGTCCATGTGCATTTGAAAAGGATGTGTATTCTGCTGCTATAGCATGGAATGCTCTATAAATATCAATTAAGTGCATTTGGTCTAATGTGTTATTTAATGCCTGTGTTTCCTTATTGATTTTCTGCCTGAAAAATCTGTCCATTGATGTGAGTGGGGTGCTAAAGTCCCCTACTATTATTATGTTACTGCTGACTTCTCCTTTTAATATTTACCTTATATATTGAGGTGCTCCTATGTTGGGTGCATATATTTTTACAATTGTTATATCTTCTTGGATTGAGCCCTTGATCATTATGTAGTGTCCTTCTTTGTCTCCTGTAACAGTTTTTATTTTAAGTCTATTTTGTCATATATAAGCTTTGCTACTCCAGCTTTCTTTTGATTGCTATTTGCATGGAATATCTTTTTCTGTCCCTTCACTTTCAGTCTGTATGTCTCTCTAGATCTGACGTGAGTCTCTTGGAAGCAGAATATATATGGGTCTTGTTTTTGTATCCATTCAGCCAGTCTGTGTGTTTTGGTTGGAGCATTTAGTCCATTTACATTTAAGGTAATTATCTGATATGTATGTTCTTACTGTCATTTGGTTGTTTTGGATTTTTTTTTCTTTTCTTTCATTCTCTTGTGATTTGATGACTATCTTTAGTGTTATGTTTGGATTCCTTTTTCTTTTCTGTGTGTATATCTATTATAGATTTTTGGTTTGCTGTTACCATACACACACACACACACACACACACACACACACACACACAAACACACATGTGATTATTTTATATTGCTGATCTCTTAATTTCAAATGCATTTTAAATAGCCTGCTTTTGTACTCTCTTCCCCTCATGATTACTGTTTTTGATATCATATTTTACATCTAATTGTTTGTGTGTGGATTATTTCCTACCTTTACAGTGTTTTTGCCTTTATTGGTGAGTTATTTTCTTCCACAGTTTTCTTATTGTTAGTTTTGGCCTCTTCTTTTTTGCCTAGAGAAGTTCCTTTAACATTTCTTGTAAAGTTGGTTTGGTGGTGCTGAATTCTTTTAGCTTTTGCTTGTCTATAAAGCTTTTGATTTCTTCATCAAATCTGAATGAGAGCCTTGCTAGGTAGAGTATTCTCAGTTGTAGGTTTTTTCCTTTCATCACTTTAAATGTATCATGCCACTTATGAAACCTTTTTAAAATTCTCATTCATTCATATTCTCTGTCCCCATTTGAAAATAGTAAATTAATATGTATCCGTTTGAAAAAGACCAGTGTTTGCATAGTTGGGAAGGGCTATATTTTGCACAATTAGCAGAGGTCTGCAAAAGACATAATGAGTACTTGCATCAAAGAGAACAGCATGAGTTCAGTTGAATCCAACGGTACTTTAAAAACTGAAATGTGAGGAAGGGGTGGAAAGTATGGTGATGAGCAAAGTCTGGGAATCAGAACTCAGGGTACTTGCTTTCCTTTTGCCCCTGGTTAGCTTTGGCAGGTCACATACTTGGGTCTGTTTGCTCTGTGTTCCTTTTTTCAATTACTGTCATCCAAGCATCAGGTTTGTGCCTTTATTTTCTCTCTCTTTACCCAATTAGTTAACAAAACTTCCTATGTCTTTCCCTATAAAGTACCTCTGGTCTAGGCCCCCATTAGAGTCTGAAGGACTGAAATAGGGACTTTTCAAGGCTCTCAGTGTTAACTAATGAATGGATGTGGGAATTCCCCACCTTTAAGAGAAAAAGGATGTATAATTTATAAACATACCACACTCATTGAAGGCATCAAAAAGTGTTTCGATCAGGTATTTTTTGTACATAGCTAAATTTTCTTCTTTAAATAAGTGATAAAATTGCATCAACTTTAAATGTTGCCTAAAGATTTGAAATGAAATTCTGATTATAACTTATTATGTAACAAATACTTACAGAAAATGCCCTCAATAATGTCTTTATTTACATTATTAGAATTGATATGTAGAGAAGCAGAAAGGACAAACTACACTCATAGTAAGCCATTCAGCCATATTAGGTGAGAAAATATTTCAGGCTGCCCTTTGATAAACATTTTTATATCTTGGCACTAAGGATGAGTTAGTTTATTTCTTGAGGATACCATTTACACCTACATGTACATTTAACTTACCCTAATTTACTATGGATTCAAAATGACAAAAACAGCAACAACAGCACACTACTGGATTCTTTTTCAACTCAGTAGGACAAAGCTATGTGGTCTCTACTATGCAGATAAGCTATTTTACTTGATATATGTGACTCTGGAAGATTATTTTTTGACTGCCTCTTTCAAATAAAAGTTCAAAAAAGAAGGTACAGTTTTAAGATCTAAAGAATTAAAAGCCCCAATTTTAAAAATTATACTCTAATTTTTAATGTGCCCCAACATTTTCCTGGATATAATTCAATGCAGACAAGAAGAGAGACATTTATTCTTAGTTCCCAAAGGCAATGCTCTAGAGGGATGGTGGTGGTGATACCTTTTAATCCAAACGTTTTAGGTTTTAGCTGTATATTGCCTGCTTCAAATTAAAGTGAATAATAAAAAAGGGACGGACAAAATTATAGTTGATCTTATAGACTAGAGCTTCATGGAGAATCATTTTATAAATATAATTCACAGACTAGGATTTCTAATGTTATTTGCAAAAGCAAAAGGAATTAAGAATTTTCTAGACAGTTTGGGGCAAGAAAATGGTATTAGAAATTTATTAACTGCTCTGATTAAAGAGATAAAGTTGATTGAATTGGTAGAAAGTAATTAAAATGTTTATGAAGAGAACTGTCTATAGGTAACAAACAAAATTATTAAATGCAATTGATGTTCAGCATTTAACTTAAAAATTCACAGTGGTACCCTTTCTTTTCCATGACTAAAAGGGCACTGTTTTTCGGTACTGAATTAGCAAGATGAATGTGTTTATTCCTCACCATTCTTTGTAAATGTTGGCACATCTGTTTAGACTCAAAAGTAGTAAGTGAAATAAAATGTTTAAGACAACTGATACAAAATTATCACTAAAAGAAATTATAGATGTTTCCACCCGCTGAATTAAGTATGAAGATGTGTTGGAGTTGGGGGGGGGGCTTATATCCTAGTTTACACCTGCTGTCCCAGTTTAATTATTAATAGGACCATCTTTCACTCTCATAGTGGCCCACTTTGGGGAATAAATTATAAGGTTAGAGCAGGCTCTAACTTCTTCACATCCACATCTATATCTTGGGGTCTTGGTGAGCTTCATGATATAGGGTCATAACCATCACAGCCAGGGGAATACATATATATGGAAAGAGAGTAAGAGACAGACAGATAGACAGATGGCAGGTTCTACTTCCTAAGTTCACATACAAACTCTATCACATGGGGTGAGTGGGGAAAAGTAAAGACAGCAATTTCTTCAGAACAACACCTATTCCACTTATCTACTCTGCTGATGTAAGAGTGGGATATAAAAACCAGAATGAGAGAAGCTGGCTGGTCTGACCCAATGATTCACCCTTGTTGAGCTTTCCTATGGGACAGCACAGAAGATAGAAAAAAAAGAGAGAACAGAACATGTGATTCTTAATACACATTTATCCTGCTCTCTACTAATCCAGCAATTTAGCCTACTCAGATTATACATAACTTTTCCTTCTGGGGCAGGGCGGTAGATGGGAGGAATGTGATGGTACATAAACTGGTTGGATGTGTATTTGCTTGTGAAGGAAAAGAACAAAGTTAAGGAACTGACTTTATATACTCATCATTCCATATAAATCTTTAATCTTTTGTGTCTAACATACTTCATAATATTTTTAAATTATTATTGAAAAATAGGTATAATTAGCTATAATTTCTTCCTTTCTTTTTTTTAATGCTCTGTAAATGGAACCATAGGTTTATTCTATTGCTTGAGTATTACACAATTACACCATCACATGTCTTCAAATATAATATGTTCTAAAGTATTAGAACATATATTAAAATATTTTTCAAAATATCTGCATTAACATACTTAAAGAAATTCTATGTCAATCAGGGATAGAGAAAGTAAGTCATAGACACATAGAAAATGGAGGATCAGAGAGGATGATGACCATGGTTTGGTCCTCTCAGAAAGATGGTAGTATCCAGTCATCACAGCTTTATGACATAGCCATTAAGATCACATAACTAATGAAAGTGAGGTCTCCATAAATCAGTTACCACTCAAAAGTTTATAAAACTAAGGATCAGGTTCTGAAGTAGAGTGACCTTATCAAAAGGTACTTTCATGGTGCCTTTTGGTACCTGGAGGCTTAGTTTGGTACCTGGAGGCTTAGTTTGGGATCACTTTGTCTTCCCCAACTGACTCCCATTCATCTTACTGTGCTCATTCTTCAAACTAAGCTGGTCACTGATTCATCATCTCCTAGGGTTAGACTTCAGACATACCGTCAGGCACTAAACTTTGCCTAAATGCCTTGAAAGTGAAAAACGTTTTTGTCTACTAGACAAATGCATAGGACAGTCATTGTAGAATCATTTACAACAATGAAAAAAATAGGAAATTTAATATAATAGACTATTTAATTACTTATAGTATTTAAAAATGTATGAAACTATTGAAATTGTTCTATATCTACTGACATAAAGATGTCCACTTTTACTGTTAAGTTAAAAAAAACTATAAAACAGTACTATTATTAAAATATATACATTTATACACACATACTGCAGATATAGATATAGGTACATAAATCAATATAAAAACCTAGAATGTTATACATCTTATCTCTGGGATGTGGGGATTGATAATGTTAAATTAATTAAAAAGGGAGGCCATTAGATTGAGGTGGCTCTAATGCAATGGCAGTCTACATTAGCAAACCAAAATCTAAGCCTGTAAATGCTTCAAGGGTACGAAAGCAAAATGCTAAGGACAACCAATCACGCACAGCCAACTAGGCTTTAAACTATAGCCAATCAGAAATTTCCTTACTTTGCTTCCACACTTTCTCTATATGTCTCTCCCCAGCTGCTGTCTGCAGTGTTCCTAACCACTTTGGGTTTGTTGCTGCCCTATTTGAATAAACTTTTGCTCAAGCAAACTCTTCATAATTTTAAATATATCTCAGTTTATCATTTAACAATAATTATTTTAATATTTTACATTATCTTGTTCTTTAATTTTTCATTTTGTAAACATTGTACTATGTCCAAAATGGGAGGAAAAGGGGGTTGAAGGACACTCTTCACAACTGCACATTTGACTTCCTCTTATGGTTAGAGGCAAAGCAGGCAGATTATAGGACTCAACACTCTGGAGGGTATTTTGAGAAATCCATGTCAAGTTTTTCAACTGGCTTCTATGGCCATCTATGGAGATAAAGCTCAGTGTAGATTTATGACCAAGAAAAAACACCGAAAGGGCCAACACAAGACTCGATTATCTCCCTCTAACCTCATCAAAGAGTGGTACTGAGAATTAATCAGGTTAAAGTACTTCTGATTTTGATGATGATGATGATGATGATGGTAGCATCATCATTATGCACTGAATCTCACATAATTCTTAAAACAAATTTAGGTAGATACTGTTATGTCTGTATTATGAATAAAGAAATGGAGGCTTAAAGGAGTTAAGACACTTTCCATCCCCCTGGTAGTCCATAAAGAACTGGAGCTGGGATGTGAATCAGTTTCCTGACTTTGAAGTCTGTGCTCTTAACTACTACACTCTAATGCATATATATAAATTATGACTTTAAATTTACTATCATGAAGTTGAGTTGCTTATTTCAAAACTGTGGATATTAAAGAAAATAGATTAAACACCAGATAGATCTTTCACTTTGGTTTAACGATACATAATTCCCACAGTACTTCTCACTTCCAAATTTTTCTGAACGTGGAAAAAGAAGCTATAGCTTTCTATATAATTTGATTTTAACACAATTCTTATCAAATTTAAAAGAAGTCTTAAATCTTTACCCTATATAGTTAAGAACATATAGACACAGGGTTTCAATTTCCACCCTCTCAACCATGCCCCTTCTCCCTCTATCTCTTCCTCTCCCTCACATACACTGCCCCCCTCCCCCGACACATGCACGCGCGCACACACACACACACACACACACACACACAAAACCCCATAAATTCTGCAGGAAAGAGAGAAAGCTGATATACTTTCATTCCTTGGAACTGAATAGCCACAGTGGAGCAAAGGATAGCATAGTATTGGCAGAGACAACTGAGAGTGATGAGAGACCAATAACTCATGAATAGCAAGTCTGCATTAATAGTTTTAATGACTATTCTAAAGGTTTAATAGATGGCATTTTAACAGGATTTCTAGTACAATCCTTCCGTAAGCTTGTCTTCAGTAAATCTGTCATTACAAAGAACTGGGTTGCTTTACCACATAACCATAGTTTACTGGATCTGGACACAAAAACATTATGGCAGTTGTCATCCTATATTACCATCCTCATCTCAAGTATTCTGTTAACTATTGTGAGAGAGACAACTCCATGCTCAAAATGTAGGTTGTCAGTAAAAGAGGCATATTTATACTAAGGGGATGCAGTGGACATTAAAAACAGGATAGAAAGCTCACAATTATGTGTGCGAAGACAAAAGTAGAAACAATAACTGTAATCCAAACACATAGGTGTGTGAATATTGACACTCTAAAGACTAGCTGGAGTTCTTTTTGAAATGGCGTATTGAATTCTTAGGATGATTAGTTTTTGAATGCCTATAGCACCGTTTCTACATTTGTCTCATATTATCTTACACTGTCTTGTTTCCTGTACTGACTTAAAATTCTTTAGAGTCAAGGATTGCCATGTTGTGTTCCTCAGTGTGTGTGCCACCTCAATAAAAATGTCGAATTGGTTAAAATCTGTCCTGGTGAATGGCCCAAAATTCCAGCCCTTGGCTCCATTTTTCTCTGTCTTTGTCAGAGGTTCGCAATTCTGACTCTTTAATATTGGAATACTTCTTGTCTGGAGAGAAGTTTTGTTATCATTTCTGGTTTTTTGTTTTTTTTTTAAATCCTACCTTTCTTGCAAGGTGCAGCTTAAATCCCATGATTCTAATCCCTGCCTGCCTGGAGATCTCTCCCATGTACTTTCACATGCACCATCACCATACATTACATTGCGGCCCATTCGTTTGACAATTAGTTACGTTTAGCCTTGCTTCTTTTAAAGTTGTTTAAATTCATTATTATAAATTACCTTTTCATGTAATAATTCCTTAGTTCTCCAACTCTACTATAAGTTCCTGAATGAAATATAATTTACTGTTTATCTTTGTAGTCTATAAAATGGATAGCCCAGGACAGGTGCAAGTAAAATATATTGATATAATTTTAACAATTTTAGATTTTTGTCTCTATTGCTGTGAAAGTCTTTTGAAATTGGGAAACTCAGTTCTTTTGTAATTACACTTTTATCCTGATTTATAATGCTGAGTCTTAAAAATATATACAAAGATTTTGAACCTGAAAGTAACAGGCTGATGCCTTCTTCAGATTATCTTCCCCATCAAAGCTGAAAGCTGTAAATCCATTGACCTTACAGCAGTCTATATTGATTATCAAGACTAGTGAAAATAACCCATTGGATAAGCTATGGTTCATAAAATTGCACAATTTAAACAAGGCCCATGGTACGTTAGAGGAATAAAAATATCCCTTTTCCTATCCAATGTTGGAAAAAGTTGAATAGATATACCCTTTCTAGGGGATATATATACGTCTATTTAGAAGTAATGTTATTGTAAAAACAACTCCATTTTTTCAAAATTGAAAGTATTATCAATCAAGCTATTCAATAAATGTAAACATAGCTTTATTCTTGAAAAGAAAAATAATTATATGTTTATTTAAAATGTCTATTAAGAAAAAATATTATAGACTCTGCTTTTTATTACACAGCATAAATCTTATTTACTCCAATTTGAGGGTATGCTTTGATAATTTAGCAAGATAGCAAACAAAATACAAAGAGCCTAAACAATCTTATAAATAGCAATAAGGGTAAAGTAACAAACATAAAGGATGTGTTCTATTAGATATACCCTCTTTTACAATACAGATATTTAAAATACAAGTAGGTTTTATAATAAGGGAAGTAAAAAGAAATTTATATGATACTTTAGTATCTCATACTACTTCCTGGAGGTATGTATTTCATCCCTTTAAGGAATTTTGGTTAAAATGATAACAAAACACTATGTTTGATAATTGTTCCTATTGCTTAAAGAAACATTAAAAATTCTGTCACAGAAACATAATAAAGAACAAATTCTGTTCCTTAATCTTATTTAAATACATTCAAGTAACAGAATATGAGAAAAAGAAATATGTTTTCTCTAAAATGGGTCCACAAACCTAAGAGTTTAAAGGATTTATTTTTCAGCCCAAGGAATTAGCAAATACAGACTTTGAAGAATAGGTTTTAGATAGCTGCTAGAACTCTAACTGGATTTCTAAATCCCTGAATTTATTGAATGTTAGAAAACCAAAAAAATCCCATCACTCCTCAAATGGTGGTTATAACAAATATAGACATAGAGTGTTATGCCTATGCTTTCCTCTAAGAGTTTTATAGTGTCTGGTCTTACATTTCGGTCTTTAATCTATTTTGAGTTTATTTTTGTGTATAGTGTTATGGAGTGTTCTAATTTCATTCTTTTACATGTAGCTGTCCAGTTTTCCCAGCACCACTTATTGAACAGGCTGTCTTTTCTCCATTATATATTCTTGCCTCCTTTATCAAAGATAAGGTGACCATGTGAGCGTGGGTTTATCTCTGGTCTTTCTATCCTGTTCCATTGATCTATATTTCCGTTTTTGTGCCAGTACCATACTGTCTTGATTACTGTAGCTTTGTAGTGTAGTCTGAAGTCCAGGAGCCTGATTCCTCCAGCTCTGCTTTTCCCTCTCAAGATTGCTTTGGCTACTTGGGGTCTTTTGTGTTTCCATACAAATTGTGAAATTTTTTGTTCTAGTTCTGTGAAAAATGCCATTGGTAGTTTGATAGGGATGTAAATTGATACGGCCACTATGGAGAACAGTATGGAGGTTCCTTAAAAAACTAAAAATAGAACTACCATACGACCCAGCAATCCTACTACTGGGCATATACCCTGAGAAAACCATAATTCAAAAAGAGTCATGTACCACAATGTTCATTGCAGCTCTATTTACAAAAGCCAGGACATGGAAGCAATCTAAGTGTCCATCAACAGATGAATGGATAAAGATGTGGCACATATATACAATGGAATATTACTCAGCCATAAAAAGAAATGAAATGGAGTTATTTGTAGTGAGGTGGATGGACCTAGAGACTGTCATACAGAGTGAAGTAAGTCAGAAAGAGAAAAACAAATACCGTATGCTAACACATATATATGGGATCAAAAAAAAAAAAAAGTTCTGAAGAACCTAGGGGCAGGACAGGAATAAAGACGCAGACATAGAGAATGGACTTGAGGACATGGGGAGGGGAAGGGTAAGCTGGGACAAAGTGAGAGAGTGGCATGGACATATATACACTACCAAATGTAAAACAGATAGGTAGTGGGAAGCAGCCACATAGCACAGGGGATCAGCTCGGTGCTTTGTGACCACCTAGAGGGGTGGGAGGGAGACGCAAGAGGGAGGAGATATGGGGATTTATGTATATGTATAGCTGATTCACTTTGTTATACAGCAGAAACTAACACAACATGGTAAAGCAATTAAACTTCAATAAAGATGTTAAAAAATAAACCCCAAAACAAAAATAGACAAAAATCCAAGTCCTATTACATTGGAGTAAAACTCATAGCTGCATGTTATTGGAATCCTGACAAAATCCAGTTATTGTAGCTATGGCCTAAAATTTGGCTAAAAAACTGAAGGAAACTTTACGCTCAAAATTCAAGGACAAGGATTATATATTATTCATTTTTGTATCACCTGAGCTTAGCAAAGTACCTGGTACATAGTAAGAACTCAGTAAATGTCTGTAATATAAGATGAACTGAATATAAAGCTAGAAGAGGAAACAGACCTCTAAAGGAATGGGCATTCATGTGTTCGGAAATTTTTTTTAGAGGTAGCCAATATTTTTAGAATTTGTCTTCCATTGCTCTCAGGGATATTTGGAAGAAATGAGCAGCTTTGTTTCACAGAGTTCATTTGTTTATTCTCTAAGGAAAACTATAATCCTCGGTTTGTGGCATCACAATTGTTTGCTGTGGGAATGATTATAGATCAAAAACAAAAAGATTATATCCCTTTTCAAGAGCAAATGAGTAGCAAGAACAGATGAAGTCTTAAGAAAACAGACATGTTCTTTTCACGCAAATATGTTTATGATAAAACTATAGAGAGATAAATACTGAAACTACTAGTCTTTGTGAAACTTGCTGGCAGATTTTTAGCTTTGAGGAAAGATGATTTCCCTACCCAGAGTTGGCCTGGAGATATGAATACTACAGATCATTTTTCTTTATAGACATAGAGAATAGGAAAAGTGAGTTCTGCAACCAGCATTCTTCTGCTGCTTTAGGTCAGGCACAGGAATGAATGGCTTCCCTATCTGTGCAGAATCTCTGTCAGATAACCTTGATCTTCTGCACTGTCCTACTACTATATTGCCCAAGGGAGGTCCACCAAGGAAGCCAAAGGTTGATTCTCCACCTAGATAGAAGACCATTGCCCATGAGGTTGCTGCCCCTCTGTTCCCATAGGACCTATGCTGCAGTACAGTAATATTATAACCTAATGAAGCATCTCTATTCATGATTTGATAAATGATGTCCATCTTGATATTGTGTGACTATGCTTGGGAAAAGGGAGATGTGAAGAGCATACCATGTTCCTGCTTCATTTTTTACACTTATTCCTACATTCATTCCAGTAACATTCATCATGCTAGTCACAGGTAAATACCCCAATATTACCTGCTAGTCCCAGGGATACCCCAATAAATATGATACATTCCCTGCCCTGAAAAAGCTCGATTTTAGTGGAAAACACACCGGTAAAACAATAAAGACTGTGATCCCTTGCTATATCATGGATTCAAGCACAGCGAAGAGTAAATCAAACTTGCCACATACACAGTGCCAGCCACCTGTCTCACCTTAATATTGGTCTTTTACTCAAGCGTTCCCCAGACTCTGACACTAGCATTTGCAAACAACTCCACAGAGTCAAGAGCTCCCTCTGTCAGGTGTTTAAACGTGTTGCAAACCAAAGAAGCATAAATCTTCATAAAAATGTAGGGGAGAAAAGCCTAGTGGTCTCCTTGATTCTTGATAATATATCCATTTAATATTCAAATATAAAGTATATCCAGTGAATTGTACACTTTTTTTTAAAATGCTGTACTTTAAACACATGAATTCTATCTCAAAATAATGAAGAAAAATATACAAAATATATCACATAAATTTCCTTTTGGCCTAAAACCATCTTATTTCAATAAATAAAAGTCACCTCTTTTATTGCAAACCTTGATAGCTACCTAAATGTCTAGTTCTTTTTATAATTTGGGTTCTCATATAGACAGCAAAACTTCTTTGTTGTTTCAAGTTAACCTGACTTTAACATGTATTACTACAGTTTTATTTTGAGAATATTTCTATTTACTTGTGTGTTTTTATTTAGGGAGTCTACCAGAAAACATCAGTTGTTATATATAATGTTAGATGAGAAACTAGCTGAGTGACTTCAGCCATGTCTGTCTCTTAACCTCCAGGAAAATGTCATCTCTTGAGTAAAACAACAGAGGTAGACTAGATTAGAAGACTTTGAAAATCCTCAAATATAATTCCCAGTGGAAACTTTATGACACTAGATTCAAACTTCTGAAACTTTCGGACAGTGTTTTGTTTTGCTTTTTAAGGTAATGGGAGACTCCTTGAGCTGTGACACGAAGGATCAATATGGAAGGAATAGAAAAGAAACAAAAAGGGAAGTCAATGCCCAGTTGCACAGCAACATCCACCAACTCCAACGCTCAGGCAGAAACTTTTATTCTTTTCATGTCTCAACTGATGACAAGGAGGTCAATTAATTACCTTGGGCGGGGGTGGGGGGGGGAAGGAGACCAAGTTATTCTACCATCGCGAATGCGGTACCCTAACTGCTCTTAATACAAGGGAGGAAGCATTTCACTGTTCATTAACTATACTCATTACGGTTTCTCAATCACTTCAGCCATGCCTGCACTCCTGAGTTACAGAACACGGATAGAAGAGATTTGACCTTAGCCTGCAGGGTGGGGGTGGGGCATGACCACAATGAGAAACAAAAAAAACCAAAAGGGAAACCTGGCATCAGAACCTCCTCTATATAATATCTACTTTTAATCATGTTTTATACCAATCAGAGAAACAGAATTCTAGGGTTAGGGAGAATCTAAAAAGGTCATTCAGTGCAATCATCGATCTGATGCCAAGCTTCTGCCTCATCAATCCAGCTCTTTAACTTACAGGCCACTTGACATACTGTTCACTTTAGCAGAAACAAAAGTTGGAGCTAAAACAAACAAAACAGTAACAATAAACCCTGAAGTGAATGGAAATACATATACGTAGGCAATGCGTTTGTACACTTTGCCGTCTTGAAATAGGGCAAACTTCTGATTGTGAAGTAACAGCTTCTATCTTTTTAATCATTCAGCAGCTCCTATAAAAAATTAAATTGCAGAAACTTAAAAGATTTTGCATATATGGAAGAATGTTTTAAAAATCTTAAGGGTAAATGTCACTTTACATCATTTTAATAGACTTATGAAGCTTAATTTACTGTAGTGAACAAGTTTTCCTTTCATCATGGGTTTTATCTAAATGAAGCTGGAATTGAACTGGTGATAGACGAAGAAGAGAACATTTTGCTAGCGTATTTCTTCACTTTTTTTTTTAATCTTCAGGATTTAAGAAGTAAGTAGACTCTTCTGCAGTTTAAAATGTCAAGACAAGAAGCAAATCAATACCTACTGTCTTCTCTGAGAGTTAAGACTGGGTCTTTCTTTATACCTTCCAATCCTTCAAACATTCATTTCTGCTTCCTCTCTTCACTTTATTTGCCTAGTGAATTGGTCAAGATTGGAAGACAAATGCAGTCACTATTATATGGGAAAAGTTACAGAGTCAAGTTGGTCAGTTGATGATCTCTAGTCCAACTTACTGGATATAGCATTCTCTGTTCAACAAGGTTCAAGTTGGAGTGCTAGCTCTGCATTTTCAGGGATAAATGATAACTCTTCATCTTCAAACTTTCTAATTTTTAATAAAATAGGAATAAGAACACAAAGAGGGAGGCTGGTATGAGGTTTCTTATCCAAAGCAAACCAAGTCCTTTTTTGCTGTTGTTGTTCAAAGACTGTCCATGATATTGAAAAACAAAAATAATATAATTATACCAATCAGAAATATGGGTCAATGTGCCTTATTTTGGATCAGAAAAAACAAGTAGTTTAATAGAAATGACATATAATTTGTTTTATTTTAAGACCATAATGAAAACTGTTGTGGAAGGAAATCAACCATCAGAGGGAACTATTTATTGTGGTCCGTATATCACCCCGCCACCAAGCCATGTAGGTTCATTTCCAAGCTCTGCCACTTACTAGCTATGTGACAAGTTGGACAGGGTATTTAACTTTCCTGTAGTTCAGGTCAGTACCCTCTTCTGTAACACGGGACTACTAATAGTACCTATGTGGAAAGACTGAATGAGTTAATATATGTAATGTATTGTGAAGAGTGATGTAGTAACTGCTACACAAATGTTATCATTATCCTTGAAAGCACTTTTTAGACAGTGAAGCTCTATAGAAAGGCTAGACAATATTATCATAATATTAAAATGTTGTGCAGCTTAATACCATGGAAGAAGGTATAAAGAAATATTCTGCAAAACTGGCAGAGCGGAGGGTTGGGGGACAGGGAGAGGGGGAGAGTGAGAGAGAGGAGGGAGGGGAGGGTGAAGAGAAGAGAGAAGGAAGAATGAACTAACTCAAGGATCTCCGTGAGCCTGTGGCTGGAGTTTGGACGACTGATAAATACCCACCATTACGGAGACTTACGCAGCAACTGAGAAATAATGCAGTTCTCATTATGCTGTATACATGAACTTGTCAGTTAAAAGCCAAATATTCCAATTGCCGCATCTGTGATGACTAAAAGACTAATGTTTCCCAAGGCATTGCTAAATTCACAGGTTCATGTTCATGTAATGTCTTAATGCTTTTATCACTCTCCAACACGGTGGTGTGCTCCACAACTGTTGTTGAGAACGACAACCTGTTCAACCACAGTAGAAAAACCATGGCGAATAATAGTGCCACTACCATTTAGAGAAAGAAAGAAAGAGAAAGAGAGAGAGAAAGAGAGAGAGAGAAAGAAAGGACATCCCTTGCTCCAATCCTTTCCTGCAGCATTGTTAAAATTCTACCCAAAAGCTATACTCAAAAGTGATATAAACCCAGATGCACTTATTTTTTCCCCGGGGTGTTTGCAGCTTTAGGATCAGAGGCAGGAAATCATTCCCATGACTTGAGCATACTTTTGAGATCACCTGGTGCAGACCCCTCAGCATGCTGGCATGGCCTTTCAAGGATGGAATCACCTCTCCCACCTCACCTCTCTGCAGCAGCACCCTGACATTGCAGTGACCGGTACCGAACACATCGGGGTCCCCCAAATAAGTCAGGCCTCTTCTCATGTCCATGACTCTGCAATTACATCTCCCTCGGCCTGAGGTCTTCCTTTTCTAGCACACTTCAGTGACTTTTCAACTCAGATGCTCTCCGGAAAGCCTCACCTCAGTACTTGCCCCTTCCTAAGCTCCCTCCTCCCAGCACCACCCACTATGTTTTATAATTACTGGTCCCTTTTCTGTTTTTCCTAGGGGACTATGGACTCATCCATGGCAGAGCTTATTTCTTGATCATTTTTTATTTTGCAGTAATGTTTGTCAAATAGACAAAGGCATTCAAACTGCTCCTTTTATAAAGAAGGAAACTGAGATGGGGGAGTTAAACAGCTTGTCTAGTGGCATTCAAATTCATGGCAGAGACAGGAGGACAGGTTCTACTCATCAGTGAAATTGAATCTTTCTGGATACTTAATGTGGATTTAATTTCCAGAAATTCCATTACGTATGAAATGTGAAAAGAACTTTGCAGACATAGCCATGCTCTGTCTTCATCACCGCTCACCTTCTCCTAATTGCTTTCATAGAGCTTCTTTTTGGCGGAAGAAGAAGGGAATATTATAGCAGATAAAATGAGCAGTGAAACAAATTCAGTGCTATTCAGTGACTAATAGGTAGGTCGTGAGTATTAAAGTTCACAACATCGTGGGCCACTTCTGTTTACTGCATGCTTGCTTCGTAAAGAAGCAGAAAGGCAAGAGGCCAGGTGCCTAACATATATTCATCTTCCTAACAACCTTATGAGTAGATACTAATATTCTAATCTTAAATAAGAGAGAGCCAAGGCCACGAGAGGTGCAGTAACTGGTTCAGGGTCAAGCAGCACAGCTACTAACTGGCAGAGTCAAAATATGAACCTTGTTTTCCCTGACTTCAAAGCTCGTTCCCGCTTCTGCTATCGTAACCCTCTAAGTGCACACTTATCACTCTGGCCCTAAAACCCCAACTTCATTTTAAAATCGAAACAAAACTCAAAAAGTGGTCTCTTTTTTAGTTCTTGCTATCCTCTCTTTGAAGTTGAAAGCTTGCTTTGGAACTAGAGACACTTCAGGATTAATTGTTTCCTGAGAGCCTTGGGCTCCACATGGGAGCAGGTGGAAAGACAATTTGGACAATGTCCAGTGATGGTTAAGGGCCAATTAGTTATGGCAAACTTGTGTGAGAACAAGGATTGAGAAACAGAAAACTAAAGTTACGTGAGATTCCCCCAAGATGCCGCTTTGCCTCCCAGAAGAAAAAATAAAAAGCTCAAGTATAAAAGATATGGAGTTTAACCTTGGCAAGGAAAATGTTTGAGGTTTTTAAAAAGTGGGTCTAAGAACATTAAAGAAGTTCAAATAAAAATAAGCTTTGAAACTTGAGAATTTGATTGCAGTTTGAGTTCTCACAGCCACAGAAGTGCAGAAAGAATAAAAGACTATACACACACACACACACACACCCTGGTTTTGGATGCAACATTACTTCTAAGGTGAGCTGCTGTGTCTTTGTGTGCTGCTAGATTTGTTTACAAGATGCAGAATGGCAGCCAGCCGGGAATGGACTCTCTGTGCCTTTCTATCTTACTTGATGAGGCCGGCCTTAGCTATGAACAAAGAAAGCATCTTCTCAGACTGCCAGCTGGCAGGCCCATCTTTACTCTAAAAACCGTACTGGGAGTTTAATCAGTAGGTACGTTTGAGTTAAATCTGAGGGGTCTGCATTAAAATGCATTCACTTCTGTACTGTCTAAAGATAATAACAGTCTATTTTCTGAGAGAAACGGGTCTGAAAATAAGGCTTCAACTGCTGATAAATCAGGTGGGGATGAGAAGAGCAGCTCTTTTTACAGAAAGACACTGTTCTGTTCACTACTGTTTTTCCTACTAGCAATTTGGAGCACAACAAAGAGTTTCCATGAACTGTAAATTTAGTTAGAAATCAATCCAGACACACACTTTGGTGAATCATCTGCTGAAGGCCCAGTGGTGAGCTTGTGGCCATGTGGTCAACAGCATACAGAGAAGGCATAACACCTGACCAGGAGAAGCTTATATTCAAACACAGGAAATGAGTAGAATAAAAGAAAGGGCAACCTAGTGCTAATTGGGCTGGTTTAAACTAGCAAGTTTTCTTTTTTTCTTCTTTGACTTTTTTTTTTTTTTTTTTTTTTTTAACTGAGTGCAGCAAAGCCCTAGGGGTCTGACCAATGACAGGGATGGGAAGAGGCCAGGGTTTCGTTGATTCAAAGACATTTATTTTGTTCACATTTTAACATCTCTGAAATTAATGTGCATCTTAAAATTGATGGCATTTATTTGATGAAATAGTACCTACTCAGACTACTGAGCACTTAGGGACTCTGCTGAACAGTTCTTATGTATTAATTTATTTTTAGTTACCTATGAGGTAGGTACTATGATTACTGCCATTTTAGAGATAAAGTAAAATACAGAGAGGTTCAGTTATTTGCTTAAGGTCACACAGCTTGAGCCAAACAGCCTGACTCAAAGGCCTGTGTTCTTAGCCACTGTGCCACACTACCCGCACTCTTAGCTCAATGAGTACAAGGCCCTGAGTGGCATGCAGAGGGGTTTGGACCCAATCTGAAGCAGGCAAACTGCTATGTTCTTAGGAAAGTAGATAATGACTCCCCTACTCTCACCCCCATTGCTACAGTATCAGGATGTTCCACTTTGAAATAGTAAATTTTGCCATTCATCCCCCCTGAAGGAAGGAAGTTGAACTTGGTTTATCTAACCCAGGTATGAAAAGGTTGTTACTACTTTTTATTTCATAAAATCATTCATTTTTTTCATCTATTACACAAACCACCATAATTTGTTCAAAACTAAAAAAAAAAAAAAATCTCTTGTGACTCGTGTCAAAAAATATTTACAAATGGAGGCTTTTCCCTGGTCAATTCCACTCATCAACTCCGCATAAAAGATGAAAATAGATCTCTGTCAGCCACCACTTTCTTACTTCAGAAAGACAGAGGAGCCACTTTGAAGAAAAATTCAGTGCATCGAAAGCTAGCCACAAAGCCAGAGGGGCGTGCGTGTGTGTGTGTTTGGTTTCTTGTTTGCATCTCTGTGATGCTCTAATGCATGTCCATTGTCATGAGTTTACACATAAATTATAAATTAGTTGAAAGCAGATATGACAAGTAATTTTGCCTTATGAATGCTTGGAGGTTTATAAAACATGAGCAGTGAAGGCTTTCTGCCTATGAATGCACTCTGGCACACATATGTGGCCCGATACATCAAGAGCCTTTTTCTAGGGAAAATAGAAATGTTTTCTTTTGTGGTCATTGCTTTGATGACAGACAATTTGTCCCTCTGTAGAGAAATATAACGTTTACCACTGGGAATGAAGAAACTGTCTATGGAGAAAAGAAATGTGTCCTTAGCATGTCATAGAAAAACTACTGGTTTTCCCAGGGATAATCATGCAACGCAAATTGGTTACTATGACATTTTCACAAAAATTTTTAGTATAAATACTGATCTAGTTGAAGACTTAGGTTTCCGGACTCTATAATCAACACATAGTAAGTAACAAACAGTAAAATATTTTGGTGTCTAGAGCAGGTGAGTTAAGGTACGGTGTTCTTCTAAGAACAAGAAGGCGTGAATTTGTGACTTGGTTCAGCTACATACTAGGTGTGTGATCTTGAGCAAGTCGCTCCTTTCTCAATCTCTTGTTCCCGACCTCTAAGATGAGAAGGTTAAACTACATGATCTCTGAGGTCTGTTCCAGCTCTAATCATTTAAAAATAGGATCGAAGCAATGTTTTTTTAATGTCTCTATATATCTTAGCACTGTCTTGATACATTTCATTATTCATGAGGAAGTAATACATCTTTTTCCTTTACCTGTCTCACCAGTATTGTGAAGATTTTAGCTTATTAGACAAAGGTGCCACATACATGCTGTCATTAAAATGGAAAGACAGAGCACTGTTACCTGGAATGTTTCAGATAAGAGACTCACTATCGACTGTACAGACTGGAGATGTGAGAGCGTTGCCATGAGTACAGGAAGAAACTCTCAGCACATTAGGATGCTAAATGTTGGAGACACATGAGTGCTGAGATTAAAGATAATACACTTCCCACAGATGGCAGCAAAGACACTGGGACCGGACTTTGTGGTGGGAACAAAATAGGTCAAAGGTATCCTTCTGATAGGCCTTCTGTGAACCACAGCTTCTCGCCCTTCTCTGATTGCAACAAAAAAACTGATCTTCAGAGTAGTTGAGTTTTATTTTATTTATTTAATTGAAGTATTAATTACTTCAATTGTGTTAGTGTTAGTTTTCCTGGTGTACAGCAAAGAATATATATATTCTTTTTCAGATTCCTTTCCATTATAGTTTATTACAAGATACTGGATATAGTAGTAGTTTTAATATATATATATATATATTGTTTAAGATAATACCACTAAAAAGACCTAGTGATGACAGATTTGAAACTAGATGTTTGATAACTATTCACGTCTATGTAACTGCCATGGCAGGATGGATTGTGGTCCAAAAAGTAATTTGGAAGTCAGCTGTTAGGAACTTGGAAGAAAATTTGCTGTTGTAACTATGTTTAAAAGGGGGATTCTTTTCTCAACGTAGAAGATAAAGGTATAAAATCTATAATGTACCTGAAGTACATTGTCCCCCTGACAAAATGCTCCTACCTCCTGTTCTTCCTAGTTATATTCTCAGCACTACCTTTTCTTCAGTACCTTTCCCAGTTCTTCATCTCACTCTGACCTTTACTGAATCCCAACAACATTGCATTAGTACTTAGGATTAGCTTCTAGATGGTCTTCTTAGTATTTTGGGGGGTGGGGGACAGGGTATATATCTAACTTTGCCTTCTAGACATCCTGGAAATAAAGATTTCTTATAAGTTTTATATTCCTCTCAGCACTTAACATGGTGCTTTTCTGCGGCAGTATGGTGGATAATTATTGGTTCCTCCTCCAGCTCAGAAATAACTTTGCTCTCTTCAATCCAAGGAAGGAACCAGATATATAGGGATGGGCTGTTAGCAGCTACGTCCTAACGTGTGTCTCCACAACCCAATGAGTCAATTGAAGTTCAGAGTTTGTTCTCTGGCATTTGGAATTTGACTGACAAGAAGAATTCTGTCTCTTTCTTTAGGGGGACTCTATGTAAAAGAAAATACGATCAAAGGATATATTTTCTGTATGTGGGTGGGAGAAACAGAAGAAGCTGGCCTGTACAGGGGAAAGAATAGAGCAGCCCAGAGAAAAACACAAAGATGAGAGTTTCAGAGAGGGTGTTGGAAAACCTCTACAGTCCTCCACTTTCAGATAACAGTTCTTTTTAAAATTTTTTCTTGAAGTATAGTTGGTTTACAATGTTGTGTTAGTTTCTGGTGTACAGCAAAGTGATTCAGTTATCTCTCTCTCTATTCTTTTTATAGATTCTTTTCCAATATAGATTATTAAAAGATATTGAATACAGTTCCCTGTGCTATACAGTAGGACCTTGTTGTTTATCTATTTTATTTATAGTAGTGTGTATCTGTTAATCCTAAGCTCCTAATTTAGGCCTCCCTCCTTCCCCTTTGGTAAGCATAAGTTTTCTATGTTTGTTTCTGTTCTGTAAATAAATTCATTTGTAACATTTTTTAGATTCCACATATAAGTGATATCATATGATATTTGTGTTTCTCTGTCTCACTTACTTTAGATAACAGTTCTTGAAGCATACCTGCATGGGTAGCCTTTGGCTCTATATAAATAAATAAATACATTTATAATAGATAATAGATAAAACAAACGACCCTTTACTTGCCATGAAGCAAACTCTAGGGGCTGTAGTTACTTACAGTCAATCTAATATAAATAGGATTCATGTATATAATGTTGATAATGGTAATGCTGACTGCGATGCCTGTCAAATGCGTCTCATACACAGATGTATTTGCCATCTTAGCAAATGGTGAAATGAAGGTCGGAGGGTCATGTGTGTGTGTGTGTGTGTGTGTGTGTGAGAGAGAGAGAGAGAGATTGGAAGGTGACACACACACACAATATTATTCAACCCTAAAGAAAATTCAGCCATTTGTAACAACATGGATGGACTTTTGAGGGCATGGGCATCATGCTAAATGTAATAAGCCAGATAGACAAATACTGTATGACCTCACTTACGTGGAATCTGAAAAATTTTTTTTTTAGAAAAAGAGAACAGATTGGTGGTTGGCAGAGGCATAGGGTGGAGGATGGCAGAAATGAGTGAAGGTGGTCAAAAGGTATAAGCTTCCGTTTTACAATTGACCCTTGAACAATGCAGGAGTTAATACATGTGTAATTTGTAGTTGGCATTTACTATTGAAAAATATCCATGTATAAGTGGACTCGTGCAGTTCAAATCCATGTTGTTCAAGGGTTAACTGTATAAGATAAGTCCTGGGGATGTAATATACAACATGGTGACTATAGTTAACAATAATGTATATTTGAAAGTTGCTAAGAGTAGATCTTAAGAGGTCTCATTACAAGAAAAAAAAATTGTAGCTATATGAGGTGATAGATTGTAACTAAATTTATTGTGGTAATCATTTTGCAATATACACATATATCAAATCATTATATCATATGACTTAAACTAATACAATGTTAAATTTCAATTATGTCTCAGTAAAACTGAGGAAAAAGAAATAAAATGGACATTTCTAATTGACATGGCTGAACTATTGAACCAGCATTTCTGAAGTTCGGACCAGGAATCTGGATTTTAATTAGGCTTCCAAATGATCCATATATAGGTATTGGCTAAGAGTTTATTTGGCAAGACCTACACAACTATTCTGAATCAGTCTAAACATTCACTGGCCTGATGTACTGACTTTGACAGTGATACCAAATTTAAGGAGGACTTTGTTCCCTGCATTCTAGATGCCATCCTCAAATTCTGGACTTAAATTCTAGTAGGACTTGGCAGTCGCACTGCAGAAAATAAAAGCCTAAAGTAATTGTAGAGACCTTCAAGATGCAGTTATACTAATTTCTCAGGTTCCTTCTTCCAGCTGTCATTGAATCCGATGTCTGAGTCCAATTTTCTTTACAGTAAAGGAAGTCTCTCACATGATCTAATAATACTGTGCTACAATTTAAACCTACTTCCTCCTATCCTGACCTCATGATCAGTGTAAACAGGTTTCATGCCTTTAACTTCTGCTTTAGTCTTAGAATCAGAGTAACAAATTTAGCTTTACCCATCTTGAGAGGTCTGAGTAAACATTAATCCATAGTGATTATGCCAAAATAATTACATGTTTGAAAGTAATGACTTGTGTTTTCTCCATTTTCTTCACTGAAAACCAATGAAAAATCTATTCAAATTTATATGGAGATAACATGCAAAAAAAAAAATGTTTTTTTCAGTGTGTTGCTCATGGCCTAAAATAGTATGTAGAGGTCTTTATCATATTATCACAGAGGAATACATCACTTAAATATCCCCTTCATGGCTGTTAAGGCACCGTAGAGTCAATTCATGCCCAGAGAGCTTTAATCACAGATCATTGTTGTGATAAACGGTAGTCAGTGTGGGCTATCATGTCAACGGCTACTGGGGGAGTTCTTAACGGGAGTGCTGCCAGCATGCAGTTCATAACTACTTTCAAGGAGCACTTCTAATCTAATGGCTAAATGAGTATCATTAGAGTATCTTTACATGTAGCATTTCTGGAGAAATTCCATATTTAAAGGAGGCCAGTTATTGTAGTCAAAGCATACAACTGAGGTTGCTTGAATGATGCAAATACTGTCAATGGTATTGACAATTAATAGCTTATTAACAGGTTGAGCTATCAAATTTTATTTTTTTTGTGACCCATCATATCGCACATAGCGAAACACTAAGCATAACAATAACAACACTCATGATAACAATAAAGAGGAGGTTGGAGGAGTGAAAGATTCTGGTTGCTGAAAACTAACACTTAACTAAGAGTTTTTATGTTGCCCCAAATGGCATTCATCATATGCCTTGTTTTCTTTTTAAAACTCAATTTTCAGCCTCAAGCCTCAAACCAGAAACTACAGAAACTATTTTAAAGAATACTGCATAATTTAAAAAGAACCTTTATGACTAAGAGGAAGAACAGGAAAGAAATAAGAAGCAGCCCATTTAGAAAATAAGACAATTCACAATCCAATGTGTTTCCTAAAATTGAAAATGTTCTCCTAAATGCTTAGAACAGAATAAAGGAAAATGTAACTCAACCAATGAGCAAATAAACACAACCTCCTTTGCGTTCTATCAAATATTTGACAAAGATGCTGGAGTGTGTAAATTGCATAAAAGGTTACCAGCTCTTGAAGGTGAGGGTACATGGGGCTACAGATAAGTTTTGCTTAGCCAGCGCAATAATTTAAATAATCAAAATTTGAATGTTTAAAGACTTTAGAAAGTCCATGCAAATATCTAGACTGCCGAAGGCACCACTGCGCTACGTTCTCTTACACGGAGCTTCTTCACATAGTTGATATCCCTCTAGCCACTTGAGGTTAGGGCTCCTCTTGCGGTTTTCTAACCGAATATGACAGGGCAAAATGTTAGAGCTGCTAGGGACTGAGAGATATCTAGTCCATCAGCTTCATTTCAGGTTGGTAAAACAGAAACCAAAGGATGTAACAAGGATGTGTTTTAAGACTCCCATTAAGTAAATCAGAAACTCTTTATGGTAGAATTTGAACTGTTCCAAACAGTTTTGTTATTTGGCACAATTAGAAGATTTTAGTTGGACATGTTAATCTTACGCTAAGTTAAACTTGATCTAAGAGATAAATGATCATTTAGTTATAAATAATCCATGCACTGGTTTCACTATGGGTCCCTGTTGCTGAGGAATACCATACCAAGATCCAGTTTTACAACTTTCTGCTTGATAAATGCCACAATATCCAAATACCCAGACATATACAACAATTTTTTTATTCATTTTCATCAAGGATTCACACAAAACCTTTAAACATTCTGAAAATTTAAGATACCATTAAGTTCACCATTGCTTCAAAAATAGGCAACTTTCTGCGAACATATTACTATCTTAATATTAGCCCTAATATTATTTTAGACTGAATGGCAAAATCATGTGTAGGTACTTAATAATTACAGTTTTTAGGCCATGTAAAACTGAAAAAGAGCACTGGGAAATCTGCTTATTCCATGTAATTTCTTTTTCAGTGAGCCTTCTGACCATAAATCAGTGTATCTGGCACCCCTTTGGTATACTGGGAAGCTTATACATTCAGTATAGTCTATGAACTTGAAATCAGGAAACATAAATCAACCTCATTAAGTAATACCAAACGCATATAAATAATTCAACACCTTTCAAAGTACAACTACTACATTAATTATACAGATACTTTTAAGTTGGCTATTTGTTATAAACTTTTATATCAGATGCTGAGTCATATTTAAAGGAAAAAGAACTGATGAAGTTAGTTTTTAAGAATATGGTCAAAAAGAAGAGGGGGGCAATTCTTGAAAATACTGTCAAGTATAAACACACTCAGTTACCTCATATTCCTGGGAAAACTTCAAGTTGTCATTTGCTTTTAACCTTTCAATGTGATCTGCGAGTTCCAAGATAGGTATTGGAGGATGGCTAGCCATACCTATTAAAAGGAAAGAATAAAGACATTTGAAAACGAATGAAAATGACGCTAACTATTCCAAAATATAGAGAATACTATAGTTAGAAATGGCCTGAAAATATGTGAGTAGTAAAGATGTTTAATGTGAGGAAGCAGGCAGATAGTTTGGTTACTCAAAGCAGGACATGCTCTGGAAGGATGAATTTTGTAGCCAAATGAAAAGCTACCAAGCATAATCCCCAAACTAACACTCCTAGTGTGAAAGAAAGCGTTATTGTGCTATGAATCAATGCAGTGAGCTCGTGGAGAAAACTGACAGTCAGGCTTGATGTCAACTTCTGCTTTGAGTAATGACTGTTATGTCATTTCAAACTCCTTCTCCTGCACTGTGTGAAATGGAAACTGTGTGGAATTAAATGGTGTAAAGTGAACTAAGAAAACAGATACTGAGAAAGCCCTAAAAGGAAAAGCGTAATCGCTTGATAGGAAACATAAAGTGACTTATGCATAATCAAGGAAAACTAACTTGAAGAATGAAGGTTACCAGGGTAACCGGAATCATCTGAACCTGCAAAGGAAATGATGGTGTAAATAAAATAAAACAGAATGAATTTGTTAAAAAAAAAAAATGAAATGGATAGTCTGATATACTTTTTAAAAGGCCTAATAAAAATGCTGCAGGTTTTTACAGGATCCACTATACATTGTGACTAGATTAAGATCGCTTTAATATTTCACAAACCTGTAGGCGACTGACATTCACATGCATACATGGACACAAAGAAGGACATGCACCACAGCTCATAGACAATAATCACTGATGACAAAATCAGACACCAAACTGAGTTTCAAAAATGTTTTCACTCGTAGCAGATTGTAGAGATTGGGTTGCAGCCTTCTCCTGGACATTTATTGATGGCCAGACTGACAACTTTGTGGTATTTTGCCCCAAGCCCCCATTTATTTAACCCCCAGCAAACCTACAATCCACTTCAGGTGTAAACATCTTTGTCCACTAATGGGAAATGAATGCAGGAAAGGGAGCAAATGGTGAAAGGATGAAGAGGAAAAAGAAGGTAGAAAAAGAAAGAAAGCAATGACAGTGGGTGATACATCTTAGTTCAGTCTGCCAGCTGAAGGTATGTTAGATTCATAGATTCTGTTAAAAATAATCCACCAATTTTGCTGATGCCTGTGTCTTTCCAATGGTTTCTCACTTTTCATGTGATTTACATTTTACTTCTTCTGATTAATTTTTCAAGAGCACCATGAGAGAGCATTGCTGCCTCATGTCTTACAGATGCAAATTCCAGCTGACTAGAAAAACGTGAACTAGCATGCCCCCAGGGAAGCCTCTGACATAGAAAAAGAATGAGGGAGGGGCTCAAACTGGAAGCCATGTTGACATTCTGCCGTCCTGGGGACTCTTTGGAGGGTGTCAGGCTATGGTATGGTGACCACTAAGTCAACACAATGTGTAATTACTTTATGGGTATTTTAGATATTGTGCTGTTATTGAAAGCCACCCAGTGAGTTCCTTTGTCTCAAATGCTGAATTATCAATGGTTTGGTAAGTTAGGTAAAAAACTGTTTTGCTTCTTCCAATCATTTTAGCACTGTGCTGTGATAGGTGGTACTTTAGTGTTTATGGCTATGAAAGTCTACTTTCAGTCAGCTAAAATCTTAATGGAAGAGCCAATAAAAATGAGTCGGCTTGGAAGTAGAAACTGTTTGTTGCTGATATAATTATGCATTTGGACCTAAATGTTGGAACCCATTTCTGAAACTTTTCCCTATAGATGGTAGAATTGAACTCATTTACATTTTGTGGAAGGAGAGGGTGGGTGACGGTGGTCTAACAACTAAAGTGATCTTATCCAGATGAGGCGCCCCCAATGACAAGAGTGGAAATGCAAAGGCACAAGAGACTCTAGGCTTATCTGGAAATGGAATGATGTGGACATCCATTACAGTGCTTTAACAGAGAAAATAATAGAGACAAAGATGTTTAGACCTTTTCGAGCGAATCGTGGGAGAGAGTTATTATCATATATGGACTGAGTGGTGGTTTGGCTAGAGAGGGAGGACACAGAGCCAATCAGGGAGGCGTAGGGGACTGAATTACTGCTCAAAGCTGCAAAAAGTAAAGCCAGTGGGAGATGGGAAAAGTATTAGTATAACAGCAGTAGAAGACCATCATCATCAACCAAAGACGCGATCAGCATATTTACTTCTGGCATGCACTGGCACATGGTCTGGGAGTATTACTTTGGAAGCTAATTACAGAGAAATCCAAGCAAACCTGCACTGATCCATTACATTCTAATTCAGGATATGTATATATCACATGCAACGATATCCTGGTGTTCAAGAATCATTATTTAAGACTTGACAGTATTGCACTCAAGTTCTAGGACAAGTAAAAATGGCAGAATGGATGTTTCACAGAAAGGGGAGGAAAGCTTTGTGGGAATCTGATGGTTCAGGAGAAGAAATCATGGACTAGTACACTGAATGTGAGTTCTACTTCTAGGTCTGCCATCTATGAATAGGGACAAACTTCTTGTTATCAAGCACCTCAATTTCTTCATCTGTGAAATTAAAATGTGGGGCTAGATAAATTCTGGAGTCACTTCCTTCTTTATAACTCATTTCTTCCTCAAGTAGATAGGATGTCTGAGCAGAGAAGGGTCTTGTGGATGTAGTTCATATGTAAAGGTTCTAAAAGTAACTATCTTTTCTTTGAGGGGTGGGGAGCATTTACATTCTACAAAACAAAATATATGCAGTTGAATTGTCAACTTTTTGAATTAAGTTTAATACAATTTTCTTTAGCTAGCCAAATTATGATCTTATATCATGTATTCAAAACGAATAAATGTCAACATAAAAATTATGCTGAAGAATAAACGTGGGGTGAAACTCCTCTAACGTGAAACTCTTATTTATTTACTTATTCCTTTTCATTATTTTATTTTATTTTATTTTTTATTGAAGTGTAGTTGATTTACAGTGTTCTGTTAGTTTCTGGTATATAGCAAAATGATTCAGTTATACATATACATATTCTTTTTCATATTATTTTCCATTATGGTTTATTACAAGATATTGAATATAATTCCCTGTGCTATACAGTAGAACCTTGTTGTTTACTTATTTTATATACAGCAGTTTGTGTCTGCTAATCCCAAACTCCTAATTTACCCCTCCCGCCATCTTTTTTCCCCTTTGGTAACCTTAAGTTTGTTTTCTATGTCTGTGAGTCTATTTCTGTTTTGTAAAGAAGTTAATTTGTATCATATTTTAGATTCCACATATAAGTGATATGATAGTTGTCTTTCTCTTTCTGCTGACTTCAGTCAGTATGATAATCTCTAGGTCCATCCATGTTGCTGCAAATGGCATTATTTCATTCTTTTTTATGGCTGAGTAGTATTCTATTGAATATATATACAACATTTTCTTTATCCATTCAACTTCTGATGGACATTTAGATTGCTTCCATGTCTTGGCTATTGTAAATAGTGCTGCAGTGAACACTGGGGTGCATGTGTCTTTTCAAATTAGAGTTTCCTCTGGATATATGCCCAGGAGTGGCATTCCTGGATCATAGGGTAACTCTATTTTTAGTTTTTTTTTTAAGGAACCTCCATACTCTTATCCATAGTGGCTGCACCAATTTACGTTCCCACCAACAGTGTGGGAGGATTCCCTTTTCTCCACATCTTCTCCAGCATTTATTTTTATTTTTATTTTTTTTTTTAATTAACAAATTCAATCTTTTTTTTTTTTTAATTTTTATTTATTTATTTATTTATTTATTTATTTATTTATTTTTGGCTGTGCTGGGTCTTCGGTTCGTGCGAGGGCTTTCTCTAGTTGCGGCAAGCGGGGGCCACTCTTCATCGCGGTGCGGGGACCGCTCTTCATCGCGGTGCGCGGGCCTTTCACTATCGCGGCCCCTCCCGTTGCGGGGCACAGGCTCCAGACGCGCAGGCTCAGCAGCTGTGGCTCACGGGCCCAGCCGCTCCGCGGCACGTGGGATCCTCCCAGACCAGGGCTCGAACCCGCGTCTCCCGCACCAGCAGGCAGATTCTCAACCACTGCGCCACCAGGGAAGCCCTCCAGCATTTATTATTTAACATGAAACTCTAGGTCGTATCAGAAAATAATCACCAAGGGTCTGTTGCAAAATAGTGTTATACAATTCTCCCCAAACTGCTCCATTGTCCAACGTGGAAAAAAAAATTTACAGGATATAATCAAGCATGTTAGAATCTGAATGAAAAAGCAGACACTAAGAAAACTATGAATTTGACCTCACTGTGGTATCTTTTCAATCTTTTGTCTGGCAACCTGGCTGTTGCTCACAGTCTGTGAATCCACGTTTTATTAGAACAGTGTTTTCACATTAGCACAATTTGAGGTGTTTTAAAATTCCTTCCTTCCAGGCTGCACACCTGACCAATTAACTCAGAATAGCTGGGTAGGGGAGTCAGACATTGATATTTTTAAAGTTCCCCGGTAATGAGTCTCAGTCCTTTGGGAATTTTTGATGGGGGCAGGGGCCTGTAACTTTACTTTTTTCGTGCAAGAATCAGAGTTTATGAGAATGAGATCAGCTTTCTCCTGGTGATAGCCTTGAATCTGCTCTAAGTCTCCATTAGCAAGCTTTAGTGCTTTAGCTATTATTAACAAGAACTTAAAGGGCAGCTCACAGCTGATGAGGACTTGCCAGGGTCACGACCTCATCAGTTCAAAGCTACAAATGCACGACATAAATGCATTTTAAAGGCACACATTACGTCTGAGCAGAGTTTTCATTCTGAAGCTATGATACGACAATATACACTGTCAACCTGAAAAACGACAGATGTAGTCACTGAAATCTGCCTTAGGTTGGAGGAAAAAACACGACGGCTACTTTTAACAGGGTAAATATTTGTGACAGTAACTGCGTGGTGGCTTCCTTATAAGATGTAAAACTTTAAAATCGTGGCATTGTAAGCTGAGAGGTGCCTTAGAGGTCACTTAGTCCAGCATTTTCATTTTATACAAGAGGGCTCTGAGGTCTAGAAAAGTTAAGTGACCTGTATATTTTAGCCCATCTAGTCAATAACAAAATCTTAAGTGGTTTTGGCATCTTTACTGCTTTATTTCTAGAATGGAAGTTACGATCTCCTCAAGCAGGGGTCAAGGTTTCCAGTGGCTCAAGCTGCCAGGTCGGTTAGGTAAATGATTAAAGATAACCAGGTACTGAACAGTAAACACTTTCACAAGTAATGCACTCCTCCCCGTTTCTGTGCAACAAGGAGCCTTTTGTGCAGCAAGCTGTCTTTCATTTCTCTGCTTACAGGGGAGTCTCAGGAAAGAGAAATATTTCTCTATTTTTTTAAAAACGTAATAATAATAAGCTTTAGATGAATGGCAACTGAACTCTGTCTCAATGTCAGGGCCATCCTTAGGGCTGGTGTAGACTGTGGAGAACTTCTAGCGGGGTGCAAAGCTCTAGCAGATATCTTCCAGGTAGTACTACAGAGCCAAGAGGGTGAGGCTTCTCAGGCTCTCAACAGCAACTGAAAACCCAGGTAATGATGTGACTTTGCTCTGTTTTCACTACTGACTCAAAATTTTGTTGAGATCCAGTAGGGGTCAAAGACAAGACCTTTGGAGGCCACATTTGGCTAACAAGATTGTAATCTCTGTTTTAGAAGAGCAAAATGTTCCTTTGGTGTGTGAATTAAAATCAGAAGGTTGAGAGTGACAGGCAGCATGTTTGTATCCACAGGCACTGGGAGAGACACTGGGGAGGGGGCGGGAACGGGACAGTGTATACTTCTCCCATGATTCACTCTCTGTGGGTTCATCTATCCTCCCCTCCCCTCTCGCATTAATTCCACCAGTAAGGAAAATGAAACTCAGAGGGGTGAAAGGACTTGATCAAGGTCATCATTATCAGTAGAACTATGGCTATGTGGGGAATTTGATCCCAGACCTTGTCAATTCTCATTTAGGGAACTTCTCAGTATGCCATGCTGTCTCTTAAATCGTTGAACACCCCTGGGAGAGTGGTGCTACATACATAAATATGGGCTTGTGAAACTGTTCGGGCTACTTATTCAGTAACAAAGGAACATAAACTACCCTCGGTTTGAGAAAATGTGTCAATAACATACTAGCTTCCTTTAGAAGGTATGCCTGTGTGACTGGTGGAGAACAGGTAAAGGGCACTTATACACACACCTGCATTTTTTACTTACTTCTTACCAAGACTTTGTGAGCTTCCATGAAAATATTTTGCATGTATACCTTTAGTTCATGTTAAAAACTGTAGTGCTATTCAGCAGCAATTTTTTTTTTTTTTTTAAAAACCCTAATTTACCCTGTTTTTGCTTTTCAAATGTTCTGTTTTACTCGGTCAGTAATCTAACCAACAGTAAGCTTCAAATGACTTTTTTATCTATAGAGAAATGTTTATCAAATACTTGCCATATTTTTTAACCTTGCATTAAATGCCAACAGGCACTTTACAACTTTATAACAGTTTTGTTAAGTGGAGGTTTTGAGGTCACTAAGAGTGGTGGAACATCTTTTAGATGATTTTTCCTGATAATATTTATGTGTGATAATGCAGTAATACTCTCTTCATGGTTTTCCTTTCCAACAAATTGTGATAAAGGCTGAAGGACAGGTTGTGGTCATGGAACAGGGAGAAGTTAATTTGTTCATCAAATCAGAAGTATACCTACCTGACTTAATAAATCATAGCAACTTAGTTTCTAAAATATTTTTCAGCTTTTAACATAATATGTACTACTTAGCCTAACCTGAATAACTACAGATAACTCTATGTTTATAATGTGCCTCACAAATGAATGGTAAATTAAAGACAAAGGACAAGATTGATTTGTAAGGTATAATTGCTTGTTGGTACAACAGTGACAGTTTGACTTAATCCATGACTAGGATCATCATAAGGGAAAGTGCTTTTTCAGGTAAGCACTATATGGCATAATTAAAAATCATTTTTATGTGGGATTTCTCAAACTGAAGAATTGGAACAAACTATGTTTCTTTATATCAGAAATATACCATTTATATACCATAGATTCAATGAACCAATGCTTCTGAAATATAAGATAAAAAGAATACATCTGGTGTTCTTAATCTAGATCATATGCCTTAGTTTCCTACAATACAAAATATGAATATAAGGAGATACATATAAAGATGGATCTTGTTAGCCCTGATCCATTTACTACTACTAATGCATCGGAAGAGATGTCTCAAGAGCTTTCAAAACCACTCAGTTGCTGTGCAGACTTTTCTGCTGCTGATACTGCTATTTCTGATACGTTAACTTTTTATGAGTTTGTTTTTGTTTTTCACAGCCCATCAATCTCCTACCATCCATGTATGCTTTAGGGCAAAACATATTAAGGTCATCCACAAAATGAAAATGAGGCTTTTATGTTGTAACATCTGAGCATCTATTTTTAAATCTCTTTTCCTAAAAGTTGCAAGTACAAACAGTAGAGTTTTGGGGTTTTTTAAATAAATTTATTTATTTTGGGCTGTGTTGGGTCTTTGTTGCTGTGTGCGGGCTTTCTCTAGTTGCAGTGAGCGGGGGCTACTCTTCATTGCGGTGCACGGGCTTCTCATTGCAGTGGCTTCCCTTGTTGTGGAGCATGGGCTCTAGGCACGCGAGCTTCAGTAGTTGTGGCATGTGGGCTCAGTAGTTGTGGCTTGCAGGCTCTAGAGCACAGGCTCAGTAGTTGTGGCACACGGGCTTAGTTGCTCTGCGGCATGTGGGATCTTCCCGGACCAGGGCTTGAATCCGTGTCCCCTGCATTGGCAGGCGGATTCTTAACCACTGTGCCACCAGGGAAGCCCCTAACGGTAGAGTTTTGTTTTTGTTTGAAAAAAAAAAAATTTTTTTTTTTGGTGGGGGACGGGAGGATTCTGAGGAAGGGGTACAGATACTGGGAGAAAGAATTTTGCAGGAAAAGAAAATTCTAAAAACTTTGGACCAACCAGAGTGGGTTGGTCCTTGGGGAGAAGTTTGCAGGCACCAAGAAAGGTGGTGACTAGTGTACCATATGATGCGATTAGTTATATGTTCCTTTACACCTTTTTTTACACTAGAAAAAAAGCTTATTTCTTTAAGATGCTGAACTTCTAAATTTGCTTTGTTGTAAAAAGTAGAAATCGGAACACATATCAGTCATTTCTTTGGTTTTCTGATAAATCACCATCTTTTGACAGTATTATATTTATCTTAGGCATTTTGTGCAATTCTAGAGGCCACTGCCCAGAGGGGCTACTTGGTACGTGAAAGCTTTTTACAATACTTCAAAAATATTTGTAATTGTCAGTCTCTATCAAAATGGTAAATGTGCCTACCCTAGGACGCTGCCATCACATTTCCAGGTGTCTATCATTCAGAAATAACAACAAGATGTGAAAAGATCTGGGCTCAGTACTGCTCATTACAGTATTATTTGTAAGAGCAAAATACAGGAAATAACTTAGCATCCATTAATGAGGATTGAGCTAATATATTTTGTGACATCTGTAGAACAGAATAGCGTCAGTACTCTCACCTGTTAAAAAGGAGGTAAAACCTAATACAGTAACTTGGAAACAGGTCTATTTTTATGTAGTTAAATGTTAAAACAGGAAATTTCATGTATATGCATCTGTCTATATACCTGCTATGTATTTTATCATTTAAAGAACTGTATATACATATTAAAAATTCTGGAAGGATATGCATGGAGCTCTATATGATAGATATTTCTGGAGGGTCAAATTGGAGTAGTTATAGGAAATCGTTTACTTTTTATTTTAAATATTCAAAAGAAGAAAAATAAGTGGTGAGATGAAGAGTAATTTTTCTTTTCTAAAAGTGTTTTTTTTTGCCTTTTACAACTTAGGAAACTTTTCAAACACCACAAAATGTAAATAATATAATGCACAACTGTATAGCCATAACCTATGTGTAACAATTGTTAACAAGCTTATTTCCTATTTAAAATTTTTTCCTCAATAAACATAATTAAGAAATGTTGATGGGGGGGATTATAAAATGACTTGGAAATTTTTTTAACAGAAAAAAAGAAAAGCTTTCCTCCCAACAAAAAGAGTTCACTTTTGTTTAACATGTAACTCATCTCTCAGCCATCCTAACACATACCCAGTTCCCACTGTCTACAAAGATGTGTCAGGCTTAATAGAAGTTTCACTAAAAGCATCTTTTATAAGTGAATATCTTCTTCCCTTCCTCCACAGATCTTAAAGGCTTGTAAAAACTTTTTGAGCAGTTAAGAATTCTAGAAAATTCTTCTACTACATCTCCTCTCTCATTTACTCATTTAGTCCATTTTATTCCATTACCCACTTGAGGTGATAAGTCTCACCTTAGCTAAATGATCCCTTCTACACCTAGCTCTCGATTTTACATTGCTAAGTCACTGGTGACACAGCAATGCTACTTCAACTGACACATTCCACACCAGTTCTGACTGTCCCCACACACCAGTAATTGATGACTCCATGTTGTAAACCATACTCTCCTAAGAGATCAGGTAGTTCAGGTTCTTGCAAATACAACCTGGCTGTATACTGCCATCTGAACAGACAGATAAATATATTCGTGGAAAATACCTACAAGCATAGGTACCTGCTTTTAATTGGGAAAGCATGAGCCTTCCTCGTCCTGTTCAGTTGCTTGAATACAGCGTTTCACAAACAGAGGGACTTGATTATCACCCCAAATTTGGGAAGTGTGCTAAAGCAATGTTTCTCTCCACATCCCACAGCCTCACGAAGATGGTTATTGGGAAAAGAAGAGATTTCTCCGTCTTGACTTTGTGCCTTAGCTGAGCGGCAAGGGACAAAATTCTGACCTTTTCCTTTCCCTGACCCAGAGACAGATGTGTTTGTGGTACTGCAATTAAGGAAAGAATTCTTTGAAGTACTTAATGTCAGAATACTGTATTTATATGAAATTTAAAATGTATGTTTCAGTATCTTTTAAATATGAAGCAGAATTTGGGGAAAAAAAGTCTGACTCTTTAAACCTAGACTCTCCGACAAGAATAAGTAACTTAAAATGTAAATAGATTTTTCATTCACAAGGTGAATATTTTTAAAGGAAAGTAGAACTAAAAATCAGTGAACTAAGCAATATGTTTTCTTTACCTTCTGAAAGACCTACTGAATTTCAAGTGATAATGTTAGTTTGACATTTTGTCATCTACAACAGACCCATCAGAAGTGGAAATCAATTTGCTTTCATGAACAAGTTCTGTGCTAGGGGCTGGTTATATAAATCACAGGTTTCTGATTTCATTGAAAATCCTGGATTGTTAATTCCCTACTTATGCATGCCATTAAGAAACATTGTCAAATTTTATAATGTTTGTGGATAATTATATACCCAAAGGTATGATGTATATAAAAGCACGTTTCAAAAAGTGAAGGGCGAATGGTTTAAAATCCAAAAAAATAAGTAAAAATTACAATTGTTTCCTGTGCAATGCCTAAGAAAGGTGCTTTAGAATAAAAGGATCATTTTATTTCATCATCCAGGAAAGCCCTTGGTTATTTGTGAATCAGGGAGGAAGAAACAGCACAACACATTTACTTGGTTAACAATCCCAGCTTCTGCTCTCATCCCGTTGGCAAGTAATTGAGGAAATTCATAGCCACTGGCTGGAATCCATACTGGCTGAAGAAAACTGTAACGTTTCTATGAATTTCACATTGACAGCTAGGTACAATTTTCTGTGTACACTGGTCAAATTTGCAGGACAGCAGGCCACATCACAGAGCTTGGGAGGCACGAAGACTATTTCAACAAATCAGGCTTAAGCAGACTGCTTACCTGAGTACAACATACTGCTGCCTCAGTGAACAGATGTGCTCGGATCTTGGGACAATTTCTCCTGTTCTATGCTCTTCCTCTACTAAATCACCTCTGTCCTGTTTACTGTTTGCCTACTTTATTCTACTATCCATTTGAGGTGATAAGTCTGATATTAGTTAAATGATACCTTCTTATATACCTAGGTCCCCGTTTTAATTTGGTAAAGCCATGGGTGATATAAGCAATGTCACTTCAATTGTAACCTTCGTTCTTCTTTCCAATGACTTATATGGAATTTAGCAGGTTCTCTCTATAAATGGATCTCATATTCCCACATACATTGGGGAAATTAGATTCTTTATAGAATTCTTGTACATGGAGGTGTCTTGGTTAAAGGGATTTATATTTCCCTACTTGCAGCCACCAGCACTCTGCTAATAATCCTTTCTACACAATTGCCATTCATGTGTTTATGCCTGGAAACATTCTCTGATGGCGCTGGGGGTGGTGAGGGATAGCACTCCCACTGGCTGTCTTCTTTTGGGGCTACTGTCATCATTATACTCAGCCTTTTAAATAAATTCCCATACGGGAGATTTTTGGCCATGTGAAAATTTTCTTTTACTTTTTATGCTGATGAAGGTATATCTTTTGCTTTTTAAAGAACAAACCTCATTTGAGATAGAATTTTAAAAAACAACCCACTTCTATGATGACTTGTATAGCCACATTAAAAAATGCCAGGCATTTCTTTTAACGGAATAGTTTCTAGTTACTATGACATATCTACATGTAAGATAAAAAAATATGCTAAACACAATAAACTGTGTATTTTCAATTCAAAGCAATTCACTGCAAATGTGTAGTTTAATAAAATCTGTGGTATACCATACTGTGAATAGAATATCCATTTAACACAAAAAAAACCTTTCAAACAATTTGGGGTGCAATACTACCATCAAATTTTAATCAAATAGACTTCTTAGATCAGCTCTTTAATTTTGTCCATTATCATTAGGTATTAAGACAGTGCCACTCAGTTTTATGTTTTTAGCTCTCTCTACTCTTCATTATTTGCCATTCATTTGGCATAAATAAGATTTAGGTGAAAGAAAGCAAAATAGAGCTAGCCTTGAATTAACAATACTGTACAAAATGCCCCTCAGCAGGAATAATATTTCTCCTCTGTTGAAGCACTTAAGGTTCTTTAATTTAAGAAACAGACATGTTTTTCTTATCCTCAGTCACTTAGTGTGTCTCCCCAGTAAGAAACCTAAATTGGTCAGTGAGATTTTAGTTTCGGTAATATTTTAAAAGATACAAATTTTTTCCTCATTTTGTTTTTCTCCCTCCCTTCCCCTTTCTTTCAGAGTAACACAGACACAAATTAATAGGGGAATAGAGAAAAAAAAAATATTGTTTCCCAATGGGATGAATGAGGTAACATCCATCCATCCATCCATTCATTTGCTTTATAAGATGAGAAACTGAATTCTTTCCAGATAGATGTCATTGAAAATAATCAACTATGCTAAGCCCATAAAAATGGTAGATATTCTTAAGACTATAGTTTTTCCAAAATTTGAAGGGAAAAAAATTTTTTTTTCTTTCTTCCACCCCACCTCAGATTTACACAAAGAATGTAATTTCCTTTCAAGACATATGTTTTGGTGAGTCTCAATAATAGTAAAGTAAAAGAGGAGGACAAAGAATTGTTTGAAATAAAGTGATCTCTTCACCTCTCAAGGCGATATCAACGGGGCTATAAAACTTTGAGTAAACACTGTGTTACGGACAAGAGGAGTCATGCCTCTTACCTGGTGTTTGGAAATTAAGGCGCCTCAGTTCTACTGGGTCTGTTGGATGGTGTGAAGGGACCTCCTTACTGTTTGGTATGCTGCTCTTTCTAGAATCAGACTCTGCCCTCTTCCTATAGGGAGAGAATAAAAATTTAAGAGTAAGACAACCAAAAAAATGGAAACAGATTTTAAAAAAGCAGAGTTATACCCCTCCTAACCCCCCACCCGCCATTTTCAGGTTTAAAACTTTTTGACTTTTGTGACTTTGTTCAGGTTACTTTTTTCTCTTCTAGCCTACAGTATTTCCTCAGGTCCGAAATTTTTAAGTGGATCACCTCAAAGTCCTCCTTTATCTCTGGATTTAAATAATTCAGTGATTCTGCCTTTAGGCTTAAGGAGGTGTTGGTGAGATAGGTTTGGAAACTTGTTCAGCTTTTCTCCCTCATCCACTAGTTCTATTTGTGAGGGATAGGATAGAGTAACCCTAGTAACCAATACTAAAATTGTGGTTACCATGGGAAAAAACTCAAACTACTGGGCCTCAAGCTAAACAGCTAAATCTGCCCGCCTCCTTTTCCCTTTAGGATACATGACTGGCGGCTACCAGGTGGACCTGCCCTGGATTTTCCCATAACCAGATAAAGACAGTAAGTGCATTTCTAAGATTTCAAGTTAACCTAATACCTGGGAGGAGAATCAGGACCACACAAAACCAACATCCCTTTTCTCTTTCCAAATTCCAAGGAAAAAACAGTGTTGGCTGTTTATGGTGTCAAGCTAACTACCTTTGCTTAAGGTGTCATAATGTAATTTTAATAAATGTCTATGCAAGAAATGTGAGGTTTTATAGTAAGAGTTCTTTATCCTTCCCCCCCCCCCCAAACAAATAATCACAGAGTAGTAGCTAGCTATTTTCTTTAAAGTTGAATTAGATTAAAAACTCACTTAACTAATGGAGAGCTTTTCAAACAGTGCTTTATTCCAAATACAGATTCCAGCAATCTCCAGGCCGGAGGCATAATCCTAGCATCTCACCCCTGCTCAGAGCAAAGCCATTCTTATTTGGAGAAAGGGTGCAGCAGTATTTAGGAACTCTCCCTTTCTCTTTTTGCTATGACGGTGGTACAGCTCGTTAGTGTTGCTGTGGCAGTGGGCTCTCATTCAGTGCCACCCAGGTCATTCCACGGTTAGCCAGAGGGCTCCTGTTAAATAGCCTTTCTTTCCATCTCTGCTCATCTGTATAGAATAAAACCAACCAGGGGATGAAGGGAAGATTGATGTGAAGGGAAAGCACACTTGATTTGCTCAAGTGCAATGCCTTCAGCAAAACATCCTCAGTGGAATGAATTTTGGGGGGTGAGTCCTGTTAGACATCTTGCTGTCTCAGAACCTTGGATTAACCTGTCTCAGGATTTTCTGTTTCCACCTAAAAGTGTCAGGTATAGCCTTAGGACAGAGCATACTGCCAAGCCCTACTACCAATCGGAGGAGAGCAGTGAGTTGGAGGCATGCCAAAGGTACTGGCAGCTCCAGTTATATGGAGTGGAAAATGAGAAGGAAAGGAAAAGAAGAGATGGAGAACTGGTCAGAGAGATATGAGAAGGAAGAGAAAAAGGGGGTAGGAAGACAATGGGAAAGAAGGATATGATGACCACTTTCGCAATAGAAAATGTCACTGTGTTTATGCTGTGGGTGTGTGCCTCACAATAGAGAGAGATGTTTTACTATCGAAGATGCAGAATCTAAATGGGTTAATGAGACACCACCGAGTGTGGCCAATCAATCCCACGTGTAACAAACATATGGTTGGTCTTCTCCAAGTAATCCCAGTGGCCCTTTTCAGGTTTTGGTCTTTTCACACAATTTGGCACATGGCTTTACTCATGTGCCAGATCCAATGACTGAAAACTGGATTTTTATCCCTTTTGAAAATGGCTCTACAGTCTTTCCTGCAGGATTATCTAAACCACATGAAGAAATATCTGGGCAAGGAGACCCTCACTCTTGCAGATATTGTGGGACACCCTCCTTATCTTCCTTTGCACTGAGGCCAGGCTGAGTGATGTGAGACACAGGGAGAGAAAAGAATACTCTCTAAAGACATTTACTCAGTTGCTCTGGCGCCAGGAAAGTTGAAAATGCCATCTTGTTGCCCGATGAGTCTTGGAAAGCCCAGAGCATGGGACTGAAGTTACAATTCATAATTGTAATAAATGGGAGGGGTGTCCTGACATTTAATAACTAACATCTCCCTCACCTAAATCTCTCCAAGTAAGATAATCTCCAAGAAATCAGACTCCAGAAGTCCTAGCCAGCTAGGAAAATCAGCTGTTTGTTTAAATTTTATTTTGCTTCATTTAGTTTTGATGATCACAACATGGGTAATTCTGGCTGCCCACACTCTTTATCGCATTATTTTTAAACAGAAATGTGTTAAAATGTTCGTTTTCTAACAAAGAATTTCTAAGGAAGGTTTGCAAGATGAAGAGTTTGGTCATCATCAGTAACAGTAGTCATTTTTAAAAACTGAATTTACTGTTGCAAAGTATTAAATGGCGTATAATGATCTAAATCAGGCCCAACATGAACGTAAGGAGTAACTTTTTTTTTTTTTCTGGTAAGTTTTCAGAGGTCTCATTATTCTAATTTTCATCTACTGATAGAAAAAAGCAACAAGTAGTGACTTGAAACAGATTCTGAATTTTGCCTCGCTGTTTTATTTTTTCTATTAGGATTATAAAGCCCTAGGGTAAGTTTATTTCTCACTGTGAGAAGTATCTACCACATGCAGGGGTTATCTGGGTGAAAAGAAAATAGAAGATCACATGACATTTCAGATATGGCAGAAACTGCTAATACCGTAAAAATATGTGGTTTTTTGGGGGCTGTGAATACTGTACAACAAAAATGCTGCTCTGTGGTCTAAGCGGGGTTTTATTTTCACTTATTCTCACCTGGCTCTTATCTACAGGTAAAGTGGGGAGCAAAAACAAAAGGATGATCGTGTGGCAGATCATATCTATTTACTTGGAACAAAGATATTCAGACATACGAGTACAGGCTTTTGGAAGAAATATATTTATTTGAATATTCATAGAGATTTCAAAGAAATCAGTTCGGACACTTAACGATTCTGACATCATTAAGAATGGAACCCCAACTCCACGACTATTGGTGTGAATCTCCTTGGGTAAGTCAACTACAAACTTTCTTAATTTCTTCGCTTACACAATAGAGAAGGAGTGTTAAAAGATGATAGCTAAATTGTGGCCCATTTCTCTCATTTTAATAGAACAAGAAGGTAGTGATGAAATTGTGAAATGTGGACAGTGTTATAATGAGAAGGTGGGTCTCTGAGTGTATTAAGTAGATTCAAAGTGTTTTGACTTTGGGCTAGAAGAACTATTTTGCATGTGTTTTCTGCTGGATTAATGGCAAGCACACCTTCTCAGAGGTAGTCCGTTTCCTGCCAGTGAAAGTGTAATGCAGCTTGCTGACCAGCGTTAAGTGATTTTAGGGACAATAATACAGCAGTAATTCTCAAACTTTAGTGTCCATCAGAGTCACCTAAGAGGGCTTGTTAAACGGCAGGCTGCTGGACCAACTCCCAGAGTTTCTGATTCAGTAGCTCTGGGACTGGGGAGCCAGGAATTTGTGTTTCTACCAAGCTCCTAGGTAATGCTACTGCTACTTGCCCAGGGGCCGCTCATAGAGAAGCATCTGTAATACAGCGTCGGGAGGAAGGCAGCTTAGAGGAGCACTGAGATCCTTTTCTTAGTTTAACTTTAATCAGGAATTCATATATAGATATCTAGGTATGTGTTAGAAAGCTAAAAGGTTAGCTTGGACTGATCAATAAATAATCAAGCAGTATAGGTATTATTATTATTATTGCTATTATTATTCAAGGCTGGAAGACAGGGAAAATAATTTGGAATTAAATATAAGTTTTCACTAAGGCACTGACATCAACATTAGCAGGGTGTGAGAACGCTAGTATTCCTGTACAAAGTGTCTTGAGATCAAACTTTCAGTAAAAACAAACAAAACAAAACAAAAATGGCTCACATTAACACATACAAATGCTCATTTAACCTTGACTACAGACTGGTTTTACTACCTTCTAAATTTGGCTTTAAATACTCTATTTTATCTTCATATATAGACAAACTATTTCCCCCCAAATCATTTTAATATCAAAATTATTTTTTATATCTAGGCTTCGTCCATCTTCCCCTTGCCAGTTTCATCTTTTATATCCAACCTCCACCCTCACCCCCTCAATACCTCCAAAGTCTACCCGTATCTTTTTTTTTTTTTTTTTGTACTGAGCATTAAAGGGGTTTGTTCTCTATTCCTCACCTGTCAGGTTTACTGCTCCATTTTAATGCAGCAAAGAAAGAAAAAGAAAGGCTAAATGTTAGTTGGCCAATGGTAACAAGAGTAACCATGACAACCAAGATTTAACAGTGCTCAGAATCAGGGATATATAACACATTACAAAATGATAGCATATCAAAATATTTAAAGGCCCCTAAGCATGAAGCAAGTGGAGGACATGCGCGTACATGGCTAAGCAAAACATTTGTGTGTGTGTGTTAATGTCAGACTCGCTTTTTTCATCAATCTACAAAACACTGCCACAGTTAATTACATCGCAGGAAGTGTCTGATGGTAGAGAGATAATTTGATTTTTACAAAACATGCCATGAGACAACTGCTAATGTACTTAATGGGAATATAACCTCATTCCATATAAGAAATTAAGATAAAGAATCTTCAGTTAAGAGATACAGTATTCCTTTAATGATTTAAAATACCTGCAAATTGCATTGACCTGCACAGAAATTTGCACAATTGCATAATACACCACAAGGTAATAAAGTGGGAGAAATGATTTCTTCAAACACCTTTTGACAAGTAAGGTGATCATAAATCTTTTTCTTCTAGTAAAAGATTAAATACATTTTCAGTTTTGGAAAATATAATATTCATCATTATGAATCTACAGAGCATGACCCATTTATATAGCTGTGCTAATCCAGAAAAGTATTTTATTACCAGCCACTGACATGACAGATATTTTCCTAGTCACAGAGGCGCTGCTGTCTGGGAACACTTGCAGCTCATTCTCATAGACACTTTCACCTGTGATAATATGTGTATTGTTTGACCGTGTTCTTTACGCAGAGAGTATAACCTTCACCTGAAGAGAATTCATCTAAACAGTCTTCATGTTGAGGCAAATTGCAAAGTATTTAGTGAGTTCTCAAGTGCAAAAAATAAAGGTACCAGGTCCACCTCAATGCGAATGAAATAATATACACCCATATTGCTAGAGTATCTGGCTTTAAGGTAATCCAGTCCATTTCTTTTCAAAGTCCACATTTAAATTGTACAAACACACACATACAAAGTGAATAATGAAAATGATATCAAACACACAGGTTCTTTTTATTCTTAAAGTAATTTAGCTGGTTGTACCAGGTTTTTAAAAATTCCTACAAATGTTCTCCACTTGCTTATTTTTAATCAGTGAGGTCATCAGTGAATCAGCTATAGGAAAATCGATTCCTCTGATTGATGGGAAGAGAAATACCTAGTGAATTGCCAGTTTTGTGTATGAAAAGCCTGTTGAATATTAGGATGAACCAGTGCCTAGTGTGCGCTTCATTCCCTCTGCCACAGAAGTGTCAGCCTTACTGCACACATGGGTACATAGCTGGTACAAATATCTAAGTTTGAAATCTTTTGGAAGTGGTGTATTTAAATTACAGGCTGAGGGTTTTGTTACAGCTCTTGCCAGTCAAGATGAACGTGATAATCAGTGATGGAGTAAACAAGAGGAGGGAACTGAGTGTATCACTATTATTTGACTTGTGTAAATTTGATTATTCGGTAGCCCCCTGTACCATGCACTCTCCCGGGCACAAGGAATACAACGAGGAATAAGACGGAGTCCTTGACCTACAGTGTAGTGGGGGTAGAAAGCCAAGAAAATGGGCAATGGCAGTGATGGGGTAGGTTCTATAATATAGAGAAGTAGAAAGTGCTCTAAGAGCATAGAGCAGGGGACCCTAAGGCAGCCTGAACTGCTACAGCACGGAGGACAGTCACTCAGAAAGGCTTTCATTTAGTAAGTAAGTGGATCTTAGCTTCGCTTATTTCTAAAAGGTGAGTGAGTTAGGTTTTGCCAGGCCAGGAGGAGTGGTCGTGGAGTGAGCGGAAAGGCTTTCCAGGCTGAGGGAAGGCATTGCCCAGGGTGGGGGGGCGTGGCAGCCTATCTATCTCGTCATAGCATCTCACAATAGTCTGGACTGCATTTCTTTCTTTGATAACACCTTGGAAATATACGTACAGGGAGCCAATGCTGGATCTGGGAAAAGGTGAAAAAGCTGAAGTCTATATTTTAGTCACATCTACCTCATGGTCTTCACACATAAACATCTTGGGGTGGGGATGGAAATTATTTACTCTCTACAGTGTCCACTCACATTAGACTATTACTATTCAAGAATGTGAATTTGGTCTAGACCATGCCTTAGCGCTTTCCAACCTCCTAATCCTTTTTTTTTTCCCTTCCATACGACACGGTAAATACTTCTCATCCATCTTGAAATGCTTTTCATAGAGTCAGTCAGGTTAATATTTTATTTTAAGAATATTTTCTCTAGGAATAATTCCTGGACAGTTTTAGAACTAACGACTGAAAAGCCTTACATGTGTAGCAGATGTGCAGGGTAGATGAACATCAAAGAAAGAGCATTCAATTGCTTTATGGATTCTTTTTTCTTTGCAGGGGAGGATAGATGAAGGGCAACATGGAGTCATTTAGAAAACATACACACGCACTGGAGGCAGAAATAATATCGTATTAATTCTATTACTTGTTGCTTTTTTTAGGTTCTCAGATTAAAAAAGGTCAGCTATCTAATCTACATACTTACTTACTTATTTTATAAAAGTGAAGAAACCGAGGCCAGGAGTGGTAGCATGACTTTCTACCCCATATAGCCAGCTAGTCACAGAGCTGGGACTTGAACTCTCAGGTTCCCTGCTTCCTAGTTTAGTATTTATTTTTCTAAACTTTGCTACCTCTTCTCTCTGCAGTTTAAATTGTTAAATCGTTGTATGTATCACATATAGAGTACAGAATGTCCAAAAAATCCTAGTGCAAGAAAATTAACACTAAAGACCTACCAAACACATTTTACTGTTCTGATGGCCCTTTAGGCCCTTACAAAGGCTCCATGACATGTTTTGTCATTGATTATTAGTTTTTAAATGATTAAATTTAAAACAAAGTCAAATGAATAGAACGTGAAATGAAAGTGTGCTATTCCATATTAATATAATTAATAGGGATAAGTCTCAAAGTCTCCTCAGAGAGCTCAGTGAAATGTATTTCTTTATATGGACAAACCATCCACAGCTACAGACCCATCCCTAACACAAGTAGTCTTGTAAACAGGTGTGTATTACCAACAGGATGTATGTGAGTCAACAATATTTTATACTCATTCCCTACTCAAAGTAATAATGATGATGATAATAATAATGCATTCAATTCTGAGTCATTACCAATGACCCATGTATAAACTGAAAGGCACCTAAAAAGAGGGATATAGTGTGTTTGTTATATAATTTTCTTTGCTCACAATCCAAGCTATTAAAGACACTATTCATTGCCTACAGAAGATTTCCTCTTGAACTGTTTCATGATAATCAGGAAGGACATTGTTGGGTCTACTTGAATTTCAAGTCAGGAATGTTCTTTACTGCTGAAGCAAGCATTTCTATTTCAGAAATGCTTCATGGGCTTTCAGATGGTTAGCTAAATATACTTAGCATTCGAGGATGTGTGCATTTCCCAACAATTGCATTAGACGATGCTTACATATGCACACACTAAAATGCAACTTCAACAGTCATAAAAATCTTTAAATACGATGCCTCTTTTTGCAGGATTAGGAAAAATTATAACTGAGTTTATTTTTTTCAAGCACGTGTGGATAAAGAAAACTTTAAAAGGATTTCTAGTGGGTTGGCCAGAAAGTTCGTTCGGGGTTTTCCAGATGAAAACCCCGAACGAACTTTTTGGCCAAGCCACTAATTACCAAGCTTATAAACTTATTTCTTCACATTTACACAACTAATTCACAAGGCCACGCACATATCTACTGCGTGGCATGACTTAACGATAGCCAGAAAGATTCGAATGAAACAAACACCACTTAAAAAAAGGTAAGCATCTTGTTCATTTTGAGTAATCACGCACTGTCACGTGATGATATGATCTAGAAATGCAACTGTCAGCAACCACTTGTTTTCTGATCTGACTCCCACAGCAGGATGTGACCACTTAAATAAATATTTCACAGAAAACAATTAGAACTCTATTTTTACTTTTTTCTTATTGTATTCTCTTCTGGTAATAAGTGTGGTACCTGAACAGCAAAGCTGTTGCTTGGACTCGGGCTCACATAGGATTTCTTACTGTTCTGGAGTATGTGGGGACCTCGCACTTCCTGCCCTTAAGGTACAGACTGGGATGGGAAGATTGAAACCATCAACTAAGATATTTTGGCCTTCAAGCACTTGCTTTTTCAGCTATTATTTTATGGAGTGGACAATTGAGTGATCAGGAAAAATAATTTTTTTCTTTAGAAGAGGATAGGCGATTTAATGGGCTATGGTATGAACGTCTTTAACTAACTTGTCCTTTTTTTCTCAACCCTGGAATAGAATGGAATACAGCCTCATAAGAGAGAGTTTTTCAAGGGAGAAGTGTCTGTCTTGTCTTGAAAAGTATTTTTTTGAGTCAAAAGAAGAGCTTATGAAAAAAGAGCTATTCCAAGAACATAAGAACAAAGGAATGCAGGTAGGAATAATTAATGTAAACCCAATGAAGGGAGATACATGGGTAGGAAAAAGAGATAATGAAGACATTCTCATCTAATTTTGAAGGTCAAGGTTATAGTGAGGGAAGAAGAGAGTAACTTCACAGTAGCATTCTGACAGATGACACACTACAAAGGAAACACAGATTAAAGGTTCATGAAAATAAAATTTGGAATGGAAGAAAAGAAAAACTGATATAAAGGGAGAGAATTCAGAATTTAGTCATTCTACATGTTTAAGAGAGTAGATGTTAATTTTTAAAATTTTGTACATTATGATATTTTTAGGTCAGAAAGGATTAAGGGGAAGAAGAATTACTCACGTCTTCTATCCAACTGCCTAAGCAGTGACCTAGGGGAAGAAATCTTGCTTATGCGTAATGGAGGCAGAAATGGGATTGACAAGAGTGGATCAGAAAACATGGGTAAGTGCGGGTTATTTGCATCCCACCTGTGGCCAGACACTAAATCAGATTGATACTTGGGGGTATCAAGACTAAGGTTATATTTTTTTTAAAGGAAAATGGTACCTTGCATTTCCTCTTGGACACAAATAGGAAAGGGAAAAGTTCATCCTCTTCCTCTCTTTTCTTTCTTTGGTCTTCAATTTTTAGCCACTTTTGCTAACTTTTGAAAATAGCCACGGGGGTGGGGGGAGGGTGGGGAATCTCAGCCCACATGCAAGTTAGTTAGACTTATGAAATGGACACAAATGTGCAAACTTGACCTAAAACGATCCAGTGTGAGCTTCCTTGGGCTTATCTGCTTGTGAATGTAGTAACATCTCAGCTGTCATGCAAAGCGCTCGTTCTGCATAAGTAAGTATCTCAGAAGCTGGAGGGTGGGATCCATGCCTGCTGCGCAACAGAGTCTATACCACACGGTGAATGAGATTTTAAATAGCTGAGTCTTTACATTTTGTTCTACCGCTAATGGACACATTTTTTCCCAGTGATTATTGGAAGAAGTATATCTACTAAGATCAACCACACAATGACCCTAGAAGGATAATAAAGTCTTTGCAATAGAAATATTGGGCAAACCTACCTTTTATAAAGAAGAATAGCTATGACAATGCAGATGATAAAGACCACTGCAAGGACAGGACCTACAACCCAGATCAAGCCTTCTTCCTCATCTGTGATTGGCTGTGGATCCAAATCCATTGACACAACGGGATCAGAGTAAGGGCTGGTTGCATACATCTTCTGAGGAAAAACAGAATCTATGTTAGTTATAAAATAATGACTTTCTAGAAAGTATCTTTAGCATTAGAAGAAGCAAAGATTCAGAACATCGTGGATTTGATAATAAGTGTGTAAAATAAAAAAGGAGGGGAGAGAAAAAAGAGGTTTTGTAATTGAAATTTCCTTTAGAGTATTTTACAATAAAATCATTTTTGATGGTATAAAAGTTACTCCATAGATACTTTTTCACTGGGATCTATATGTGGCATATTAAATGATCTTATGAAGTATAAGTACCAGTAAATTAAGCAGTCACAAAATGTTCAATGAGCATTTACATTGTGCCAGTGTGTTACATGCAATGTGAAAAATAAACAAAAAATATTATAGTTCCAGCCATTAAGATATCATCTAAGATATCATCACTTACTCAGTTGAGACCAAATTAAAAGGAAACATTTATACAGAAAATATCAGTATTGCATTAAATTATGTAAGTAGTCCTATTTCTATTTAATTAATCTTATTACAGTACTGCTCAGAGGTTGGTATGACTGTTCCCAAGAGAAAATTGATGATAAACAGAAAAGGAAAACCTTAAATACACTCTTTGTGGGAATGTAAATTGGTACAGCCATTATAGAACACAGTATGTTGGTTCCTCCAAACATTAGAAATAAAAGTACCATATGACAAATTCCACTCCTGGGTATATATCCAAAGGAAATAAAATCACTGTCTCAAAGAGATATCTGCATACCTGTGTTCTCTGCAGTATATTCACAATATCTAACAAACACATGGAAGCAACATAAGTTTCTTTTTATGGATAAATATGGTGATATATATATATACACAGATACATACACACATAATGGAATATTACTCAGCCATTAAAAGGAGAAAATCCTGCCATCTGCGATGACATGGATGAATCTGGAGGGCTTTATGCTAAGTGAATTAAGCCAGACAGAGAAAGACATATATTGTACAGTTACAAGAAGAATGAGTTCTGAAAATCTAAAGTGCAGCAAGGTGACTATAGTGAGTAACACAGAATGGTATACCTGAAAGTTTCTGAGAGTAGATCTTAAACATTCTCACCATAAACACGAAACAAACAACAGTTAATTATCTATCTTGGTAACCACAGCATTTGTGTATACAGAGCTATATAAAATCATCACATTGTGCAGTTTAAATATGTGCCACTATATTTGGCAATTATTCCTCAATAAAGTTGCAAAGATAGATAGATAGATAGATAGATATGGAAAGTTACTTGGTGAAGGAAGGCACTGCATATCCATGGATTCTGTCTCTGTAATATCTTGTTTTGTTGTGTCCTATTTTAGACTCTCTCAGAAAAATATTCTCTTGACTCTGCCCCTCTTTAAAATACTATTTTTCCCAATAGAGACCAGTCCACATTCACGAGCTGCCCCACATGTCTTAAGAATAAACAAACAAACAGCTCACACAGCTCAATAACAAAAAAACAAACAACCCAATTAAAAAATGGGCAGAAGACCTAAATAGACATTTTTCCAAAGAAGACATACAGATGGCTAAGAGGCACATGAAAAGCTGCTCAACATCACTAATTATTAGAGATGCAAATCAAAACTACAATGAGGTATCGCCACACACGGGTCCAAATGGCCATCTTCAAAAAGTCTACAAACAATAAATGCTGGAGAGGGTGTGGAGAAAAAGGGAACCCTCACACACTGTTGGTGGGAATGTAAGTTGGCGCAGCCACTATGGAGAACAGTATGGAAACTAAAAATAGAACTACCATATGACCCAGCAATCCCACTACTGGGCGTATATCCAGAGAAAACCATATTTCAAAAAGATACGTGCACATGTACCTCATCCTCAGGTCCATCCACCCTCTTTCCAGTCTCACAGAACCACATTTCTCATTACCTCATTCATGTTCACCCAAACCATATCAAGAATTTCTTCCTTCCTCTAACAGTCTCCACTGCTGCTAGAGTTATGATCCTAAACTGCATCTGTAAAACCTTCAGGAGGCTCTCTGGGGATTCCTAAATAAAAGCTAGACATCTTAGCATGATTCTTAAGGGCCTCCACAATTTTGTTTGAAACTTTCTTACCACATATAACATGTTTCATCACAATAGACTTCTTGCTGCTGCTACCAAAATGCTCTATTCTCTCTCTTTAACCCTCTCACAAGTTCCACAACATTTAGCTCCCGCAATCCGACTCCAAGGCCTCACTTAAATTTTGCCTTCATTGAAGCTGCCTCTCCTTAACTGGAAAGTAATCAGTTATTTCACAAAATGTAGGTAAAAGTCATTTTAACAGTTTGAAGTAGTCCTATTTGTTTTTTAATGGTAGTGGCCAGACTCTATTTTGGTTTTTCATTTGTGTACATGCCTTATCTTCTTTAATGAAACTATAAACTCCTTGAAGGTAAAGATATACATACAATTTGTGTTTGTATGCTTAAAGCAGCAAGTACAGAACTTTGCATTTAGTGGGTTCCCAGAAAATCTTTGTTGAATAAAATAAAATGCCCATTTTTTTCAAATGGCTGACATTATTAAAGCATGAGAGAGTATACTCACTTTTCCACTATCAGTAAATATATTTAATTATTTTCAGTCTGCATTTTTTAACAATTTGGGCATATATTCTGAATTTAAGTAGGACAAATTCAGCAGTCAATCTGGAGAACACATGCCCACTAAATGCCTGTATGCTATTCTCCCTTTCCATTTTCCTATGTCCAGGAAAGAGATTGACAAGACTTTCGGATTTTCTAATGCATCTAAAGAATACAAAAACTCAATATGTTTCTAACCTTCTTAGAGGCAGATTACAAAAAAACAAAAAGGATATGTACAGTGTAAGGATTTACACAAAGGACTTAGCAAATACACTCTATGTGCAAGAAACATGATTCTTTTATATAATTGTTTGTTTTGGTTTAAATTTTCCCCTTTCCATTACTTGTAGGTCACACTCAAATTGTTTGGGAGACTAAAGTAAGCAAAACTCTCTGATTTGAAATTCTTTACCAAGAGCCTTTGAGATAATAATCTTGGTTAGCCAAGATGGAAATCTAAGCCGAGGTTTATTCCCAAAGTACATAGATTTCCAACCCAAATCAGGAAACAGAGACATGTGAAAATGAAAAGAAAACAGAACGGTAAAATGATATCAGCCTTATGAAAAGTAGAATTTGTTCAGTATGTGGGAGTAATGGAAAAGATGAAACGTTTGGTCATTCTAAACCAGTCCTTTGATATTCTTAATGAGGCAGTTAATTGGGGAAAAGCTCATGTCTTTGGGGGGAAGGGGGATATTTTCTGTATGCAAATTATCATCCCACCCTTGGAGTAGTTAGGCACTTTAACAATCACTCTTGAAAATTTGAGGTTTACAAAAGACTGTATCACTACCAGCATTATACTAGCTGGATACAAGTCTCTTCTATAAATGCTGGCATGAACACACATAGAAAGCATAAAGGAAATACTGTTAGCTTTGAGAGCGATGTTGAAAAAGATGATGGAGAAAAGGGGCAATTTAGACAATACATATTTGGGAAGAAATCCTAATTATATAATTAATGAAACAGTGAGATGACATACTAAGGGAAGAGGTAAACTATTCATCAATGGAACTATTCATCAGTGGTGATACATTTCAACACTAGTTGAAATGTATCAACTAGTTGAAACATCTGTTAGAAACCAGAGTCTCTGACAGTGCACGATCTGATGAGATTCCTTTTTGCTGGATTCTCTGATCTATCTCAGTGCTCTGAACGTGCTTTCTGAAACGTCCTAGAGCTATTTAAAGAAAACGTCTTTCAAATATCTACAAGTCATTAAAAAAAGGATAAGATGATTCCAACATTCCATTCCCTTGATAGTCTGCCTTAAAACCTTCAACTAGGAAGACAAAGCATATCTGTGCATTAAAATTCCAGGAAGCCCATCACTTTGTTTTCAAATGACATCCTGTGCACAAAAAAAAAAACCAGGCAGAAAGGCTGCCTTTGTGTTTTGATTTTCCACGAGGGAATTCCTTCAGTCATTTGAAGAGAAGCCCCACTGTACATGCTAACACCTGATGTGGAGAAATCTTTGATATATCTCAGACTTCCTATACCAGGGAAGGGACTGGCTCTATCTAGTTGCCACACCTGTCAGTTTTAAGCCCCATTAGAAAGGTATGGTTTCGAATATGTACATTAAATGTTAATGTGAACCACCACTTCAAAATCTACCTCCCTCCCATCTACAATTTCTCACCCTCTCTCTCTCTCTGTTTTTAACATTCAAAGCAGCTGAAGCACAAAATGACATAAGAGCAAGATGAATTACATAAAAGAAGACAACTCATTATTTAGAGTACCTTAGGAATTCTCTGTTTTATTGAATTGTTTTCTAACTTTCTTGGCTTTTCACTGATAAAGTCCCTGGTAAACTGCTATAATTTAAAACACAGGCTATGCTTGCCTTTTCCTAGATAGAACTTCCCTTGAATCTGGGCAGAAAGCACTATGGGTTCACTGGTAGTTATAGGAGAATAAAATACATACAATCACCCCACCCCATCAATATTTTCACATACTTGGAAATGTACTATGTTTAATCTCAGAGCTTGTTAGTTACTATTGTAATCACACAGGCTAAGATCTACTAGGTATTATGCAACATACCTAATATTAAATATGTATTTGAGAACAGTCATTTTAATAGGATGAGGAAGGAGATGAGCAATGATGGCTGTCACCCTCCTATCCAGATGTGTGTCACATCAAAAGGTCTTAAGAACCATGCCCCTATAAAAGGCATCCAAATTGGAAAGGAAGAAGTAAAACTGTCATTATATGCAGATGACATGTACTATATATAGAAAACCCTCAAGTCTCCACCAAAAATATTATTAGAACTAGTAAATACATTCAGTAAAGTTGCAGGTTACAAGATTAACATACAGAAATCTTGCTTTTCTATACACTAATAATGAACTATCAGAAAGAGAAAGCAAGAAAACAATCCTGTTTAAAATTGCATCAAAAAGAATAAAATATCTAGGAATAAACTTAACCAAGGAGGTGAAAGACCTATACTCTGAAAACTATAAAACACTGATGAAGAAATTCGAAAATGATAAAAAAAAAAGGGAAGATATTCCATGTTCTTGGATTGGAAGAATTAATATCGTAAAATGTCCATACTACACAAGGCAATCTACAGATTTAATGCAATCCCTATCAAATTACCCATGGCATTTTTCACAGATCTAAAACAACACTAAAATGTATATGGAACCACAAGATTCTGAAAAGCCAAAACCATACTGAGAGAAAAAGAACTAAGCTGGAGGAATCATGCTCCCTGACTTCAGACTATACTATGAAGCTACAGTAATCAAAATACTATGGTACTGGCACAAAAACACAGATCAGTGGAAAAGAACAGAGGCTCTAGAAATAAACCCATGCACCTATGGTCAATTATTCTACTACAAAGGAGGCAAGAATATACAATGGAGAACAGACAGTCTTTTCAACAAGTGGTGCTGGGAAAGCTGGACAGCTACCTGTAAAAGAATGAGATTAGAACATTCCCTCACACCATATACAAAATAAACTCAAAATGGATTAAAGACCTAAATGTAAGACCTGAAACCATAAAACTCCTAGAAGAGAGCATAGGCAGAACATTCTTTGACATAAATTGTAGCAATTTTTTTTTTTTTGGACCTCCTAAGGCAAAAGAAATAAAAGCAAAAAACAACAAACAAAAAATGGACCTAATTAAACTTAAAAGCTTTTGCACAGCAAAGGAAACCATCAAAAAAACAAAAAGATAACCTACTGAATGGGAGAAAAATATCTGCAAATGATATGACCAACAAGGGCTTAATATCCAAAATATATAAACAGCTCCTACAACTCAATATCAAAAAAAACAGACAACCCAATTAAAAATGGGCAGAAGTCCTGAATAGACATTTTTCAAAAGAAGACATACAGACAACAGGCACATGAAAGGATGCTCAACATCTCTAACCATCCGAGAAATACCCATCAAAACCACAATGAGATATCACCTTAAACCTGTCAGAATGGCTATCATCAAAAAGACCACAAATAACAATGTTGGCGAGGATGTGGACTAAAGGGAACCCTTGTACACTGTTGGTGGGAATGTAAATTGGTGCAACCACAATGGAACACAGTATGGCGGTTCCTCAAAAAACTAAAAATAGAACTACCATATGATCCAGCAGTCCTACTCCTGAGTATGTATCTGAAGAAAATAAAAACGCTAGTTTGAAAACACACAGGTACCCCAATGTTCATAGCAGCATTATTTACAATAGTCAAGATATGGAAGCCACCCAAGTGTCCATTAAGAGATGAATGAATAAAGAAAATGTACATATATGCAATGGGATATTACTCAGCCATAAAAAAGAATTAAATTATGCTATTTGCAACAACATGGATGAACCTAGAGAGAATTATGCTTAGTGAAATAAGTCAGAAAAAGACAAATACTGTATGACATCGCTTATATGTGGAATCTAAAAAATAAAACAAACCAATGTATATAACAAAACAGAAATAGACTCATAAAGAACAAACTAGCGGTTACCAGTGGGAAGTGGGTTAGGGCAAGAGAGGGGTGTGGGATTAAGAGATACAAATGCCAAAACAAAAAACAAACAACAACAACAAAAAGAACCATGCCCTATCAATTTGGCACTTCATAAACTAGATGTCCATCTAAATTTCCTGTCATTAGGGACACAGCCTTACTTGTAACGAAATCTCAAGCAGATTACTCAGCAATGTTCAAAGAGTAGGCAGCCTGTTACTACATCTAAGTTAGCGAAATGTCTTGAGAAATAATTAGGGTGCATGTACCTATGTATCCCCAAATAACCAAATTCTGGTGAAAAATGTATAAGAATACCATAGGAAATTAGATGGAAGCCATCACAATGAACTTACAGACTCTGCGTGTTCCATCACTGCTAACACAAAGAAGACATATTCTTGACCACTTTGGAGTTGCTTGTTTGTAAATCCACCATAATGTTTGTCATCCCCCAGGGTGAACTCAGTGGGAAGGACATCAAAGTGAGCGGCAATATATGGCTTCAATTCAACTTCTCTCCCATAACGGATGCTTCTGCGTTTCCTAGATATCTCTTTAAGCAGCTTAAGGAAAAAAAGTGGGAAACAGAGAAAGAAATGTAAACAACAATAACCCAACTTAATGGCAATTTAATGGGAGAAATTAATTCAGGGCTGGGAACAACCCAAATACAATGTGTCCACAATACGCGTAGTATGTCAGCATTACTGAATCTCAGTCTCTCTGTCTTCCAAAGGTAAGGCACTGAATTGAAATTGCAAGGCTCAGGCTGTAAACACAGGACAATGAGATGCTTTACTGGTAGCTCACATCACTGTCCACTCTAATGAAATCCTCTCAAAGGACAAGAATGCATTATAACTTGTCTATGGAAAAAAATCGGCTTGATTCACAAAAGCCTGTCATGCAAGCTTTATCACTTACTTATTAAACAAGTAGTACCCTCAGTTAAAGCCATGAAAACTTTCAAAGACCAACCTTTTGGAGAGATTAGTACCATTTTAGATTACGTTTAGTAATGAGATAACTTGTATGATATATATTCCCTCAAATCAGCAGAAATAGAATCTGATGACCAATTTTTAATTGACATAATTTAAATAGACATTGTCACTTTAACGATTTCTGGCTCGACTTGGTTCCTTGATTAACCATTTGGGGTAAAATGGTAAAATTCCTTGCATTTATCATGGCACCGAGTTTTTCTGGAGCTAATAGCTCTCTGGAGATGTTGAATTATCTTGCCAGGTGATAAAGGCAGGGTAGCGAAAAAATAATTTTAATATTACACTGAAGAAAACAAATATAAACATGTACACACACAAATCCTTCATGTATTTCTAAAAGAAAAAAAAGAGTACAAATTATGGTTTGATGCTCTATTGTTTTGCATTCACTCTTTTATTAGGAGAAACTCATGTTAATGATATTTCATGACAATTTCAAAATGATGTTTAAGTTATCTCTGTCTGCTTCCATTAAACATTGGTATTTTATAGGGCTTAACTGAGAAAAAGAAGTTTACAGCAGTCTGAGATGCCTTTTGATGTAAGGGACAGCTTAACTGGTGTTTTGAAAGAATTCTGATTTGTTTTACTATCCCTATAGAAAAGACTATCTGAGACCCTGGTGCAATGAAGGCCAGGCTTCTGTAATAATAATGGCTGCAGACTGTATATACGGCAAATACCAAATCCTTACGTTAGGAACCTGATGGTAAACTACAGTCTCTTCAACACAGAATGTAAATGTGCTCAGCTGGTCAAAATTATAACTTAAAAATGTAAAAAATCACCCTCTTGGTTATATAGATAATTTGTGCCCATATTATTGAATACTTATAATGTTCTCAAATTTTCTGTTAAGTTTGAGTTTCTTCATACAATTAAAATTACATGAAATGTAATTTCTTTTATAAAAACCACAGCAGACTTGTTTAGCAAATTTGGACCATCTGATGAGAAATTCAGGTAGACTGATCAATTATGGACCAACTGAGTTGTAATAAAGCAAGTCCAGAAACTTAGCACTATCTTTCAATCCTGTTGTCACATTTAGGTTTTATAATAATGATAATAATGACAATACTGCTTTTCTTTGTTAACCAATTCCTAGGTGCCAGGCACCGTTCTCAGGAGACTAAACATGGCTTAGTTCATTTACTCATAAAAACTCTATGAAATAGGTTATCATTATCCCCAATTTTATAAATGAGGAAACTGAGGCAGACTAGAAAGTGACAATAGTGGATTCAATTGGTGAAATAAAATGAAATTACATGTGAGAGATTTTTTTCCAACCATATTTTCATTTACTTAATGGCTGCACAATATCAAAGAAACATAATTGCAACATTTAGGCTAAATTAATAATGTTAACTCTTTTAACTCAGTCTATACTTAAATATACAATTTTTGTGCATCTGCTTTCATTAACACAGATAAATGCGTACTTAGATGTCTTTTTCCTAGATTCTTTCAACATGTATTTTTAAAAATTCTGATGTAAATATTTAATATATACTTGAAAAGTCACTACATAGGTTATTGTTGATATGTAGTAATTTATGGGCCATTACTTAGAGAAGGACAAATGAAGTGCAGAAGAGCCGAAAAGCTTTTTGAAGTTGCTTAATCAGAAACATTTACCATCAGTTGTTTATGCAACTGTGTCCCCTCTTCTACTTCACTGATCAAACCCTACCTTGATTTTATTCATATTTCAGATGTAGGCAACTGTCATAATTCATCCGTGTCACTGTCATCCCTATGAGTACCTTTTGCTAGGGTTTCTTTAGAAGACTTCGAGGAAGTACTTTAACAGATTTTAGTGTTTTGGTGCCCCTTAGACCCGCTGCTGCCCTTCATGAAGGTCAAACCTGGAACATCAACCCTGCCCCTGCAGCTTGCTCTCATCTCTGTAGGACGCTCCCTGTGTTATACTTTAAATGGGTCAAGTGTGCTCAGATGACACTGAAGTGAGCCAGTATGTTGAGTTTAAAACCACAAATGACCACATTATTTTACAGCAAGCCTTTGAAGTACAATGCGATGAAAAGCCTATGATGTATTACAAGACCTTCCCTGAATTAAATGTAACTAACATTTTAGGAGTCATTCTGTCCAGAATTCATTTTGACCATCAACGTCTGCTCTGCCCAGTCTGACCTTGACAACTTAAGAGTTCCAGTCTATGAATTTATTATGTGAAGATTATCCCCAGACAAAGGATAAATGAGCTCAGAAGATAATATTGAGAGTGACTCTGTTTGGAAAGCCTCTTTCCATTTTTTATGGGCCTAGGTGTGAGGCGTACGTGTGAAAATCCCCTTAGGCCACCATTCTATTTGATGATGGGGTTTCAGCGATTTGAATTATAGGCCTTTCTAAAAAATCACTTGGTCAAATACATTTAAGAGAGGAACACGGCTTTGTCAAAGCTGGCAGTACCAAGCTACAGATAAAATTACTACAGTGCTTTTATTATCCATGGTAGAAAAAAAAAAAAAACCTGTCTGTAGGGATCATAAACTGGACGAGTAAGCACAAAGTGAGGCCACAGCCTCCTTTCATTTGTTCCCCTCCACAATAGTTACCAGATGTATTGGAGGTTTCCAGAAGATACATCAAGGGCTTTAGTTTTTTATCAGAAATAACTTTCATTTTCCAGTCACTGCATATCTTATTTCTTCCACCATTAATTCTACAATGTGGTCTCAATTATATCAGTAAGAAAAGTGGGAAAGAACCCATCCTGACCCCAAAATTTCGAATTAATAAATGTTCTTTATCAAACTATTATACAGATTAATGCACTACAATTTGTGGGATGATTAAAATGACCCTTTGTTATGGGAATCAGCAGCAGAGACCCATAGAATGTAATTGCAAGAAAGTTCAATGTCATATAGCTCTATACTTTAATCCATTAGAACTGATGTGCATTTTGGAGGTTAAAACCTAGCTGTAAAAGAGAATCAGCTTCCTATTACTTACTACCAAATGGCTCCACTTCTAAGGAAAGCTTTTTTTTTTCTTTTAAGTATTTGATGTCATTTTTGGCTTGGATGTTAATTCCTTGGAAACTTTTTTTTTTTTTTTAATAGGTAGAAAGATTCATAGATTTTACAAGCTGCCTTTGCATTTTAAATCCAATTCCAACTGAATTCTGCATTTCGGCTGAGAACTGATTAAAATAATAATGAATATGTCAGGATTAACTGATTAGTCAGTTGCAAGTAAAACATGCCTTTTTGCTTCAAAATGTTTAGAGACCAGCTCATCGGCTCGCATATTCAGATGTACTCCTCTGACATCATAAAAAATGATTTTGTTCCTTTATTTTCAGCAGAAAAAAAAGTAAAATTTATAACACAAATTACTCGACAGCATGATTGAAATGTGTCTCATTTTATACTCCTTCAGTGCTCATCTAATCACTAAACAGTGACACAAAAGCATAGTCCTAACCTTGAACTCATCTCCCTTTCTGAACTTGATCAAGTTGAACTCAGATAAATGAAGTGGTTGATGATGAAACATACTTCTAGGGATGACACATGTCTGTCAAAAGAAGCTAACAGCCCTGCTCTCGAGATCACAGTCTCCTTAGTGCAGACATGTATGAAATAAACATCACTTCCCTGTAATGCAGTTAGGGAATTTCTGCTTTTCCTTGCTTTGTCTGCACTAATTTGAGGGACAGAAAATACCTAAAAATAACAGGTTGGGTTATAAGATATAGAACATGTTGTAAAAAAATCCAATAAATTAAAATCTCGTATTTCCCCTAATGGGGGCCTTTTTTATTTGACTTCTGAACTGATTCAAACTAGAATCATGTTAAAATTGTGAAGTCTCTCCTGTGTAGTATTTCAAAATGTGAAGCCCAGCCATTAATCTGCTGTGGTCCTCTAGGGATCTGGCTTAACACTCTTGATCACAGTTTTCTCATCTAAACAGAAGTATGTCAAAATTAGATCTTGCTCTATATACTATGTATTTACTTTCAAAAAAAAAAAAAATGTTCTTTTTGCAAAAAAGAGTACCAAGATACCTATTGTTGTTGTGAGATTTTAGAAATTAATAGTATTTAGTATTTGCTCTGTTTTTTGTACCATATTTCTTGCTCAGTTCAAAATTCTGTGATTTGTTTTGTTTGCCCCTGAAGTTACATGCATTTTTGATTCTGATATCCAACAAAATATAGAATAAAGCAAATATGTGCTAACCAGCACAGTTCTGTCAGAAATTGGTCAAGAACACATAGCAGGTCAAGTGTTGAACTCTGGTGCAAATTGCAACTCAGCATTTTTAACAGCCTCAGCTACCACTGCACCGATGAAGTATATCTTGGATTTCATAGCAATGGTGATTAAGTCTTTGCTGACAATTCAGTTCACCTTCCACACCTCTGCATCATGTTTTACAAGGGGCACGGGGCAAAATATTAAAGCCAACAAAGATGAGATAGGTTGTAAGCTTTACAACAGCTTAATGTCTTTTAATTAAATCAAAAAGCTCTTTGTTGGGACCGCAAGAGGTTAACAGACCCATAGCCGTCTGAGTAGCCAGCTGACCAGCCAGCCATGTAGGAGTCAGCACCCAGATTAGATGCTGAAAGGTCTGCATAGAGAGGAGAGGTCTATTTTAAAAATTAAATAACTAATGAACGACACAGCCCAAAACACATAGTTACCTCATCTAATTCCATTTCATCTGGACTATCCCACGGCTTGATAAATTTCCCACGAGATTTCTTCAAAGGCACGATTATTATGTAGTAACCTCTGCACAAGAATAGATAGACAAAAATAAGGTTAGTTCGGAGGGAAAAGAAAATGGATATATCCTTAAATCTTCCACAGACCTGAAGATTGAGACTGAAGGCAAATTCTGGATATGGAGTGACTTGTCCATCAATGGTAAATAACCACCTGTTTGTTCAATTTTAAAAACAACATGGGTAGACATTTATGTGTGACTTCAGTGATCTTGTATGGTAATATCACCATGGTTGACTGACCTTTATTAGGTATCATAAACAGAGTGGAAATAGTTTGTTAGCACCCTGGTGCTGGACACATACAAGGTGGGTATATTGAAATCTACCACCACAGGCTGCTGAACCAAGAATTGTCTATGACATTAATTTATAAGACGATTTTTTTAAAGAAGATGTGTAATAAAAATTACTCTAAGCTCATACAAATGCCTACACGATGATGATGACAATGATTTTCTTTATACACCGTTAAAATACATTTTATTTGGATAAGAAATTAAAAGCATAAAAATTACTCATCATCTCACAATTATATAAAGATGTAAAGGTTCCCCTCTCTTTCTACCCATCAAATTGCAAACCTTCAGGTAGGCACTGCAGAAATTTGGAGACAGTCACTACCTAAGGGCTTTCAAAATAGGTCTCAGTATAATACCTCTATAGGAAGGGACAAAAGTAAGCGAGTCCTCACACTGAGAACGGTCAACTACAATTTATGTATAAAGGTTCCTTGTCCCCAAATAGATGTGGGTTATTTGTAAAGTTGTTTTGTCACTTCCGTATAGCGTATACTGTGCTCTTATATTCAGAGTCAGGGACTCTGCTCATACTGATTTTTGGTAGTAACTATACAAGGACTTTGAACATAAGGTATAATAATAGCCACCACATTAATCACTTCCTACTTTTCAGGTGTTATAGTAAATGCATAATCTCATTTTGCCCTCTCAAAAATCCTTTAAGGACAGGTAAGAGACAAAAAAGAAAGCTCCACAGGGACTGAATAATCGCTCAAGTTAAAACAGATAGTAAGGGGATACAAACCTATATATGTAGAGAGAGAGATATATCTCTTAACTATGGCAATAATCTGCTTTTGTTTCATTTACTCTGGATCGTAAAGCACTTTTATGGAAATTTATTGTGGAAATGAATACACACACACACACACACACACACACACACACACACACACACACACACACACACACACACACACACACACACCTACCTCTGCCTCTCAGAGGAAAGGTATGAGAACAGGATGGGTGCTATCAGGCTTGTATCACATTATATTACAGAGACTAATAGTACACACAGGAAGGCCTGTTTGTTCTTATCACAAAGCAAAACCTGTAATAAACTCAGCAAATCCTGTGTGAGAAAGAACTCTGTTTCCACAAACAGAGTCTGGAGCAGCTCTGTCCAGTACAGTAGCCGCTAGCCCCTTGTGGCTATCAAGCACTTGAGATGTGGCTAGTTTGAACTGACATGTGCTCTACCTGTAAAAGACACTGGATTTCAAAAACTTAGTATGAAAATAAATATAAAATATCTCAGCAATAATTTTTTAACAGTGATCACATGTTAAAATGATAATATTCTGGATATAATGCGTTTCGTAAAAAATGAAAGTAAAATTAATTACATCTGTTTCTTTGTACTTTTTACCATAGCTGCTAGAAAGTGTAATATTTCGCATGTGGCTCTCATTACATTTGTTGGGCAGGGCTGATCTGGAGTGTTCTGGTAAAGAATGTGGCATCTAGAGATATAACTGGCCCAGAATTTAGGATCTGCCACTAATGAGCTGTGTGATCCTGGGCTGATCATCTAACATCTCTGAATCTCAGTTGCATATACTGAAAATGAGAGTAAATAATATCAGACTTATTCTGGGGAAATAAAACAAATGAACACAAAGTGCTTAGCACAGTGTGTGTCACGTAGCACTTCACAGATGCCAGCTGCTACTGGCTGGTACTGACCATCATGGTGGGAGAGATGGATCTGAACACAGACACAGTAGGACACAGTGAAATTCCCTGAGATGTAGATGAAAGAACTTATCAAACTTTTTCCCCCCTGATCAAGAATTCAAGTCAAACCAGACAACTACAGCAGAATCCTCTCTCCATGGTGCTCTGAGCAACACATCAACAGGGTCACATCACTTAGCCATCCATTTTCTTTCCTACAAATAATGATGATGATCAAGGAGGGTAGGGAGAAGGAAGAGTGGAGGATGTGAGAGAGGCCAGTATCCTTTATGGTCCAGAGTAAGCTTCCTCCTCTTCCTGTCCTCCCACCACCTGAAGGGTTTGCCAAACAGGTCCATCATGTTAAACGAGCATGGAGAAGAATGACAGGGGCTGCAACCTAGCGCACAAAATAACACTGCAGATGGACTTGATAAACACACTTGTCAGGGAACCTCTTGCTTTTCACTACCAATTGCACAAAGTCAGGACAGCTTCTTTTTGCCAAAAGTAATGATACTGCACGTGATCAGGGAGCTCCCACTGTCCTTATTCAGAATCTTGTAAATCAAGGTTAAGCTGATGAATCCTATTAATTTTTCTTCTGCTTTCATACTTTGAGTTGCCATTCTTGTACATGAAAAAGGAATCCGTTCTTTCTTCTGCAGCACTCCCCGACTATTCATTTCATTTGTGGCTCAGATAAGAACTGAACAGCCTTCCCCATAGCAATTAATTAACAGTGTGGCTGGAGATCCATAACCTTTTCTCTCCACGATCACTAAAGCATTCATCTAGAGCAGCCAAAGCGGAGCCTTTCAAAGCAGCTCTCACCTATTGAAAGAAATGGGGTGTTGGGAATTTGGAACTCCTGGGTCCAAATCCATACATTTCAACTGTATTCTCTGCAACTATGACTTTGTAAAGAACCTCGTATTTGCCTTTCCTGAGGCCTAGCTTTCCCCTGAGGATACTGCTTTCTTTGCAGACTTCTCACGTGGCGGCTGTTAATTTATTCCTCTGCCCATGAACCTCAGGTTTAGGGTTTGGGTTTCTTTCCTGGTTCACTGTTGCTTCTTGCAGATATTTCTTCCTCCACCCTTTTGCTAAAATCACAATAAGCCCTCCTTTTGGAAGCTCGTACAATTCAGCTATGCTATGGTCTTCTCTTACTGATTTCTGCCATCTACCAACCTCTTCAGAATCTTTCCTTTGTGGAAGTTTTTGTTTTGTTTCGTTTTTCCCAGGGATAACAGTCTTTTTTTTCCTCCCAAACTCTGCCATCATTTTGGGTGACTTCAACCTTCAGAGGGCTGGCCCATGCACCACTCAGGGCTCTCAATTTCTTGAGCTCTTCTTTTCCAAAACCCACATCCTCCATTCTGCCTTAGCTAAAATCTGATAGCCTTTCTCTGTGCCTGAACCCAAGGAGCTGAATACAGCTTGAGAAATAATGCACAGGGTAGAATGATGCCATAAGTTCATATTGAGCAAACTCAAACAGGCCTTCAACACTGCCTGGCAATACAACCACAGCTTCTCTAGTTACCTAGTCGATCCAATCTTCACAATAAGTTTTTCACACTTTCTCCCCTGGCCTCAAATCTTGGACATACATGCCTCTCCACTAGAAGATGGCCTTTGCTCTTATATACAGAGAAAAGAAAAAGATTTAGACAAGCATTCCTTCATCGTCTAACGATCTACAAGCCTCCCTATACCTGAGTGCAAACCATAATCTTTCCTATCGGTACCGTAGAAGGGCTGACTACACTTTCCAGAGCCAATTACTTTTTCTTGAATTGGGTCCTGCATCTCACTCTCTTAGGATGTTTACCATATACTATACCCCTTGTCTCCCATATATCTCGATTTCTCCATCCTCGTTGGATTCTATCGATTAGCTTTCAATCCCTGGCAGGACAAAACAAACCACATTCTGCTCCAGTCATCACTTTCTCTCTCGCCTACCTCTTACTGCCCCAGTTCTGAGAAGAGCTGCGTGTTCCTGCTGTTCTCCATGTCTTTCCCTTCCATTCACTTCCCAGTCAGCTGTGCTCTAGCTCCTGCCTCATCTGCCCATCTCACCACCTTCACCTGGGTCGTCAGTATTGCATCAAAAGGAGAAATTTTCACTCTCTTCTTACTTGATCTTTTATCAGAATCTGAGTATTCATAACACCCTCCATGAAACATATTCAGTTCTTTCTCTGTATCCAACTCTCCTGGTTTTCTACTTAAATCTCTCACCATGATAACCTTATTTCTTTAGCAGGATGTATTACCTGCTACCCAGCTTTTCAACGGTGGAGTTCCTCAAGGATCTAGCCAAGGATTTGTCTTTACTTCCTCTTTTCTTCCCATGTGATCTCATTCCAGCTCAGGGAATCAGTTATCCCCTAGATGCAAATGATTTACAGATTCACATCTTCAGCCCAGAACGCTCCTCTGAACTCCACAAGTTTATCCCCTTCCAACTTTATGTCTCCATTTCTATGTCACAAAAGTACCTCAAATCTACTGTGGTTAAAATAAAACAAAAAATACGCCTCCAAAAGTAATCCTCTTCCAATATTGCACCATGATCCATTTTAGGGCACATGCTGTAAACCTAGGTGTTATCACTGACAATCTGCATTAACTCTCTCCCTCTCTCATACCCAAACTACCGCTAGGTCCTATTACTTCCAAACTATCTATAGTGCATTCACTTCTCCCCATCTCCACTGCCACCGCTCTGGCTTCATTCCATTGTCTCATGCCTGGGTTGCTCCTAACTTTGTCTCCTAATTTTCTCTCTCCATTGAGTTAAACTCCTTTAGTCCAGTCTCTGAAATTTTCACTTTGCAATAGAAAATTAATTGTAACATTTCCATTTTTAAAAATATTTCCATTGATCCTCATTTGTCTTAGAATAAAGACCAAAGGCATTATAAGACTCCGCAGGATCTTGCCTGAATCCATCTCTCTGTGCTCTCTGAGCTACGCCCTGGGGGGCTTTTAGTTTCTTGAATTGACTTGGTCCATTCTGTCTTTGATCATTCTGTACCATCTGTCTAGAACCTTCTGTCACTCCCAACAAATCCCAAGTTATCTTCTCTCTTTCCTCAAATAGCAACTCACTTTTTTACTTCCTAACTCAAACCTTCCCTGACCTCTGCTTAGACCAATGACCCCTATTACATGATCTCAATGAACCATTTTTAGTCCATAATTTTCTTATACGTTTAAGACATATTCCTATACTTAGAAACACATTCCTAAAGCAGGTACACATATAATTTCCCCGAATTTGCTAACGTTGCCATTTTATCACTGAGTTCTTTTTTCACTGAAAAGTGGAAGTGGGTGAAGCAGGTAACTCTTGGGGATTTATGCCTCTCCTAGATCAGGAAGTCAAAAACATTTTGAGGCCCTTCTCTTGCACTAGAACTTTCCAACTTGAAACCTCATCAAGCTTTTCTCTTTCCTCCAAACCAGCCTCATGACATGCCTAAATGTCTTTTAGTTACCAGCAAAGCGGTGATCCCAGTTCTAATCTCATGCGGTATTAGGTAAGGTAAGATGACTCTGTAAAGTGAGGAACTAACATATACCCTGCAAATTCATATCAACCAAATCATATGAACTGAAAGAACTTGCTTGAAATGCAAAAAAAAAAAAAAAAAAAAAAAAATTGCTTTTGGACATAGAGCAGCTTCCCATATGGGTAAAATTAAACTTTATACTCTGTTTGCCTGTCTAACTCAAGCCTGAAGTTTAGCCTTCAAATACCCTTTTCAACACAGACCTTCACTATTAAACTAATGGAAAATAAATAACTTGAGAATCAATATATCTGGAAAGCCCTCGACTACTTATAAAGTAAGCTGTGTTTTCCCAGTATATTAGATTTAATTAGATAAGTTAAATATAACCTTCAGAATTTTAATTATCCTATGTAAAGTTTTACTAATTTTATTTAATATGTTATCATCAAGGGGCCCAGTTCCATATAATTATCTGGGAAGGTGAGCTCTGGTCTTCGGGGCAGTCCCACTTCAAATTCTGGCAGGCTTTTTGTATTACCAGTCCATACTAGCATTCTCCAACTCATTATTTAACTGGGAGGTCAAAATTTGTCTCAGAGTTTAATGATGAATGTCATGCCTTGAATAATTTTTTGATTTTTTTTTTTCTTGGCTTTGGTCATTTGGGTATATATTGTTTAAATCAATTTAATTAACCACAGGAAAACCAAAGCAGGTTGAATGATCTTTCTAGTTTCTCTGTTTAAATTAAGGTTTCTAATCTTTTAAGCTATGTGTTGTCAGACAAGTTATTAATTGTCTTAAGCCTCATTTTCCTCATTTGTAAAATGGCAGATGATAATGCTGACTGTGGCTAGCCTCTCCCTTTCCCTCTCCTCTAAATTCTCATGACAATCTACTGATTTTATTGTTCCACATTTAACGTATTTTTCCATAATCTGTGGCCAAGTGCATGTACCTGATTCCTCTTGGTTCTAAGGTTTGTCTGGGGCAGTCCTATTGACATCTAATTGTTATGGACTTCTTAAATGTTTAGCAATTGTCCTAGGAAAAAATATCCTGGTTGGGTCAATCATTTTATGGTCACAGAGGCATGGTTGTGGTGCAACACATAGACTCTGGAGCCAGACTGCCTAAGTTCAAATCTTTCCTCTCTGGTTCTGCTATTGTGTTGCCAGGGCAAATTAGTATACCACCTTATAGCTTCGTCAGCTGTAAAATGAAGAGGACCGTTGGTGTGATAAAATGAAGAGGACCGTTGGTGTGAAGATTACAGCAGTCACTGTGTGCAGTGTCCTTTGAAGAACACCTAGTAAGTCCTCTGTCCCTATTAACTATTAGCAGTATCAACTCTATGATCTTGGCTGGGCCACTTAGTGTCTTTGGGCCTCACTTTACTCACCTGTAAAAGGGGAGACCACCTACCTCACAGGGTTATTGTGAGATTTAAGTGAAATGCTCTAATACCTTCAGTAAATTGTAAAGCTCTGTACAAATTTAAGCCTTTACCACTTCAATTAACAAACATATGATGCATGAATTAAACATTAAACAGCTTATACACACTGAGCTGCTAATAGTGGTGCATGTGTGTTATGAAACAACTTTGCTTCCAAGAATGTCTTTCTTTAAAAGAAAAAGTAGATAATAAATTTAAAATTTTCTAAAACACCCTTATTCTTCATTTCTATTTTTCATAAACATGAAAGGGTTGCTATGGAGTTAATTTACATTGGGTACCTTCTGGCAGCTTTTTCTCTGAGTACAATCTGTGTGGTGCTTTTTTTTCTTACCAACCAGAGTAAAACCCTGCTCTATAGAGTCACAGAAGTCCTCTTTGTCACCACAACTTGCTTCTGACGGATGGTGGCATTGCTAGAGTTTCTGACCAGCATTCTGCCCCCCTAAAAGTATTCAAAGAGAAGGTTGAAGCCCCACAAAATTCCTGATACTAGAACCTGCAGTACCAATGTGGCTGTTTCGTGAAAAATCTGGCCCTTCGCTGAGGGAGCTCCCAGCTTCTCCACACAAAAACCAAGTGTGAAATCACAGAAGCAAGGAGCTATGTCTGCATTATGTTTACAAGAGACAGATTTATTTTCAGATGGTGAGGAGTTTGGAGGTGGGGATCAAGACCTCTCAATTATCGTGGCCGGAAATGAGGAAAGCCTGGTGTCTGTTGATAAACAAAACAGCCCTTCAATCATCAAAATTGTATTTTGACAGAAAAACAAATTGGAAGCATCTTTGTAGCTAGCTTTCACCTAAATACAAGTTAGCAACCCACCCCAGAGCTCTGGAATCGAGTCTGTTTTCTCCCCTCATTTCTCCCTTACAATACTTAACAAAAAGCTCCACTCTAATTTCTGAACTGCAGGCGGCACCGCAGGGCACACAGCTTCTTGTCATATTTGACGATGCCACATGAACCAACCTAGAAGACTGGGTGGGTAACTTTACGCTATTATCCCTTTAAAAAACATAGTGAATATGAATTATGTAGGGATTTTTGCTAACAGGAGATTTGCTTTTCATTTCTTATGGTTCTTATACTTTTCCCTAGTTTTGTCTTTTGCTCTTGTCTTTTCCCCAGAGTGTTTAGAATATATTTCTGGGAATCTTTACTTCATTTCTAGAACAGAGTTTTTTCCATAATGGTTTGCTTTCTTTTTCTGTTTTGTAATAGTCTCTGATCTTTGTTACCAAAGTTTTATCCCTTTTCTTTGACTCCCATGTCAAATATTACAAAGAAGAAGTACATAAATAAAACAAAGAAAAACTGAACAAGCTAAAGAAAAATACTAAGAGAGAGACTATATTCTGCAATATTCTCAATTCATTCAGAAGTTGGAAAATGAAAAAGAAGTCTATCGCCAATGGACTAAAATGTCATTTCCCAATAATGTCTAAGACAGTCTATCAAGCTAATTTGGTAAATAGCCATTCAAATCTTTTTTTTAATATATAAAGAAAAGTTTCGAAATCTAATAGTAAAAACTACAGATTATGTGACACTATTTTCATCTTTTATCTACTCTTTCCCTGAATAGACAGTACATGTTTTTAATAGACTCAATTTATAGCCCATATAAATTATATGGACTGTTCCTTCATTGTTTGCAACTATTTTACCTTCTCTAAATCTTTCTCATCATTCAACACTTATTAGATATCAGCTCCTTCTGGATATCTCCCTTGACATCCAAGTTGGGCTAGAATTCTACAGTATTTATGTTTCTACAGTACCTGGCAGTACTTGCTCCATTATATTCTTATTATCTATTTCCTGTATCTGTTTTCCCACTGTAAGGTAGGGCTTTATCTCAATCATCTTTCTATTTCCAGACCTAGTGCTGGCAGTAGAGTATGTCTAGAGTACATGTTTGTTGGATGCCAGCTGAAAAGTCTTAATGGATGGGTAAGATGTGGACGAATAACAAGTGCTAGTCTTTGTCTTGCTTGTGCAATATCACATGTGCTGTCCTCTGCCTGAAACAGCGTCTCCCCACCCCCACTCCCGTGGACCAGCTTATTGTGATTCTTTAAGCCTCAGCTTAGATGTTGCTTTTTTTCAGGGCCTCTTCCCTGAACTACTAAACTGGGGTTGGGAGCTCCTCCTGTGGCCTCCCCTATCCAACTAACTTTTGGTATCACAGGACTCCACTCCACCTGACTCTCTACTTGTCCAAATTCCCCAATTACCTACACTATGTAAGAGCCATGAGAAAGTCAGCATTCTCTCCACTGAATTCCTGCAACATTGTCTGGCACTATAGTGGGAGATCAAACAATATCCATAGAATATTTAAACAATAGAAAAATAAAATCTCCCTTTCATACTAAATTTTGTTGGAATCAAAATCACACTAATAGTCCATTCTTCTTTTTAGTTTTCTAAATGATAGAAACAGAAGAGTGGACAAAAATGGAGACTAATACAAATGGAGACTGATTTCACTGATACCTCATGTAAAATGTACACAAAATTAAACTCATTAATTTCCTCCTGATCTTTCATCCTTCAGGATGAATGGCAGCATCATTTATTTTGTCATCCAAGCTCAGACCTCAGAGTCATCTATGACATTTTCCTCTGCCTTGATCCCTCCATTAAGACAGCTGCCAATTCCTACTGCTCTGTCTGCCTCTGCATCCCATTTCCACCATCACCATCTCACTTCAGAATCTTGTTACTTGCCTAGAGTCAACTAACTGCACAATGACTGCCCAAAACTTTTCTCTGTGGTGCTCCAATCCTTCCGACATGCCTTCGGGAGCCATCTTCCCTAAGAACTTTCCTAAATTATGTCACCAGATTGCTACTAAATGTAAAGGCTCCAACCATCCATAAATTATGTATAAATGCCTCTGCTTGACCTTCAAACCTTTCATAGCAAGTTTCATCCAAACTTGATCATGTGGAATAGAAGAAATGACAAAGGGTTTAGTCTTATCCCAAGCCAGGAGCACAGTTCCTAACATGCAGCAGACACACAATAAATATTTCCTAAAATGGAAAAGATGGAAACTTGGGTATTACACAGATGATATCATGCCGCTCTCCTGCATAAAGTCCTCTCATGGATTGTCACTATCTACAGGATACAGTTCCAACTTCTGAGCACAACTGGGCTCTTGTATACCTGCCTCTCACTACTCTTGCCCTGGCTCTCTGAGCACGTGCCCTACGGAATCACTTGCTTCCTTTACTAATGAGCCTTTGCATACGATTTCCTCCCTCTGATTTTTTTGCATGCCTCTTATTTGTCCTTCAAGATTAAATTCAGAAACTTTCTTGACCCATTTCATTCTGGATTAGCTACTGTTAAGGTAGAGTATGACTCTATCGCTAGCACGTATTACATCTGTCTATTTCTCTGTATTCCTCACTCTATGGTAAACTCTTTGAAGACAGGGACACCATCCTCCTTTTTTGTTCTCCAGGGTCTACCACAGTACTCATACTTAATATACTTTGGTGAAAACACTTTTTTTCTTCTACTGGCTACCATCAACTGGCTATACACAACCAACAAACTACTTAATTGACTGGATTTAATTTCCACTTCAGGCCCATTGGCCTCTACACTGTGCTCCATCCAAACCAGAAAAAATTACATTTTCTAGCTTTCATGTTTCTTCTAATGTCATTCTGAACTTTAACTTGTTGAAATTTCTCCCATCTTTCAGCACACATGTAAAACAGCAGTGTCTTATACTGTTTTTTTTGTATCCAATTTCCTAAAGTTTCTTTTAGCATTGTAGTATTTTCTAAGAATTCCTCACAATTACAATAACATTCGCCAAATATCAGTTATTCAACTATTCACATCATTCTATACACTACGACGTAAACTTCTTTATGGTAAGGTTCATGTTCTATTTGTCTCTCCTAAATTATATCATTTCTGGAACGTAAAAAAACACTCTCATTAATGTTAAAGTGGTGAGAATCTGTGTCACAATGAACTCTCGAACACAATGCAACAGAACTTGAATAACAAAACTGTGAGCCTGTGCGGAAGACTCTCACTCTACATACAGCAATATAGTCTTTTATGACCACATATTCCCGAGATTTAACCTTTTTTTTCTTGCTTACATGCATTTCTATCCTTCAGCCCTAACCTTCGATCAACTTACTTTATATTCTCATTTGCAGGTACTTCGGGCAGTTGCACGGTAATCATGCCATCCAAGTTGGTCTTCCCAATGAAGGCAGGCTTGGTACGTAGAACATCTGGTGCAGTCTTTGCGGTTACCCTGTGCTGCAGCCCCCCAGCACTGTTGCCACGATTTGTCAGCACAAATGAATATGACTTCTCAGGCTTCAGGTTGACAATTAACTTCTGGGTAGCTCGGCCATCCACTTCTTCTACCATTTTCCCATCATCATAAAGAATCTAGAGAGATACAACCAATCAAAGAGATTTGGTTATCAGTCAGGCAATGAATATTTTCTAACTAATATGGTACTTGCTCATGGAAAATACATATGGGTCATTTCTAATTTGGGGCATTTCCTAAGCCCATAAGTGCCCATAAATTCTAGAGATGGCATCAGTTTTCTTTTGTTTCTTATTGTGTAATGATACAATGTTTCTAAGTCTATCAAAAATACACAAAGAAATGTACAATAGCTTAACAATATTTGGCCCCTCAGTTGTCTGTGATCTTCAGGGAATGTTGGCAGAAATGCTCTAGGTTTCAATGCATCCTCCACACCACTTTTTTCCAAACACTTCCATTCTTGTTCCCAAATAGATTTTTACTTTCAAAAATGTTTCTCTATTCTTTCTTTCACAGACTTGTACTTCTTGCCAACATTTGCCAATATCTCTCAATGGGAAACTAAAGTTTAAAATATTCAAAGAATTCAGGCCAATTAACAAATTACTTAAATCCCAGGATACTGCATTACAAACAGGTAGAAACCATGTAAATGTCATTTCCTGATGAGAAAACAAAAGCACTAGCTTAGATGTAAAAAGTTCAACTTGGAAGTGCTAGGTGACCCACAAAGAATGCCGGCCCTGGGTTTGAGCTCCTGCCTCCTCTCGAGAGGGGAAAGGTCACACTGCCAAAGAGCCTGACTCAGTCTGTTATGTGAAAGCCACATAAGAAGAGAAAACAGCAAGTATGCGTGGCTGACTCAAAGCAGTCCGTATGCTTTGTAAGTAACTTACCCAGGTGACCTGCCCCCTCCACTTTTACCGGTGATATCTTCTTACACATTAGAAAACAACTTACTTTGAAAGGCATGGCAGAATTATAATTCTCTGGAATCTCCCAAGACAGTAGCACTGAAGTCTTCATTACTGCTTTGACATGAAAATTTTTTGCAAACACTGCTGGAAAAGGAAAAACAGTGTATTTAAACTACTCCTAAAAACGTATGACTCGTCCTTTTCCACGGACGGGAGGGCTTAAGCTAGATGCCGTCTACTTGGATCAGACAGAGAAGTGTGATTTGCCTACCTGTTAAGAGCATTCATTTTAACACCTCATCCTCATAAGGATCTCTCCTTTCTCTCCCATTCAGTCAACTATATTGTGTTTTCCTTACCTGAGAACATTGGGGTGCTGTCAGCCAGACTTGCTTGGCATTCTCTAACTGAGATCTAAGGCATCCAAGACATCTTAAGTTTTACATACTTTACCTTTTTGCTTCTGCTGAACCTATTAATATGAATGGGCCGATCAGTTATTTATAGCTTCAAAATACTGATTTCCAAAGACCGACATTCCTTTAAGGGAGAAAGGCCGTAAGCAGACAAATCCTACCTTGATCCACAGGCAGTGTCCTGAACTGGACACTGGGACTATACGGCCCGGGGCCTTTGCTCGTGTGAGCACGTACTTTTACATCATATGTGGTATCTGGTTTTAAGCCACTGAGTGTCAGAGTGGTGTCAGCTGGGACAATGAGCTGCTCCATTGGAAGAAGAGGGATATTGATATCCCTGTACAGAAGGGTGTACTTGGTGATAATGCCATTTCTCTCTGCCAGGACAGGCGGCTGCCAAGATAACTGGACAGAGGTTGACGTGCTGCCTTCTGAGTGGAGGTTTTGAGGGAATCCAGTTGGGACTTCTTCTGGAACAGAAATCTCCTTCACCATCTCCTCCCCAAAGCCCACTTTGTTTCTGGCTGAGAGCCTGAAGATGTACGATGCTCCTTTGTGGATGTCTGTCGCCGTGAAGTGATCTTCTTTTTCGGAGAACTCAAGAGTAGTGATTGGCTCCATATCCTTCCGGCCAAATTTTAGACGGTAGCCCTGGAGGGCTCCAAACGTGTCCACAGGGGGGCGCCACTGAACGAGAGCGGTGTTCATCTGAGTGTGGTTAATCACAAGCCGGGGTTTCCCTGGAACTGGAGCACACAGGAGGGAGTGGTGAGACCACCCTACACGGGTGTTCGCATTTCAATCACTGGTGAACGGGAATGCCACTCCACGGGCATTTCCATGCCTTTACTTATAAAAAAAGCCAGGGCTTGGTCTATATATCTTTGTGGAAACATGCTCCTTCTCATACTCTTTTAAGGCAGGGTGAGATATTAGAATTTGATAATGGACAGAAAATAGGAATTATTATTGAAATGATAATTTAAGGAGATTTTTTTAAACATCTTCACATTTCAAATCTTAATACATAGAGGTTCATGCCGCAGAGAAATGAAGCTCAGTAAGGATTAGCCAATTAGGTACAGCGAATAAGAATAATAATTAAAATATATTTAATTACTGGGTACATGCAATGTACCAGGCACTGTACTAAGAGCATTACATGTAGCATCTCACTTGATTTACATCCTTCACTCCTGACTATGTGCCCTGCTTAGTTATTATCTTCACTTTGTATAATAAAAAAATGAAACAGAGAGATAGAAAACTGTGCAAAGTTAGATGCGTAATAAGTGAGGATGCTATGAGACAAACATAGGTCTGTCTGAATCCACAGCCCAAACAATTTAACTAGTATGTTGATTATAAGTTTAAAAAAAAAAAAAAGGTAATGTAAAATAATGTTGCTCTTACTGTGGATCTAATTTGCATTTTTTGTTTATACCATCCACACCAGTCATCCTCATCAAGTTTTGCATCTAGTAAAATAGGAATTATATTAAGACCTACCCCATATTGTTGTTATGAATATTAAATGAGGAAATGCATGTAAATGTCTTAGAAAAGTGTTTTACATTTCATTAATAATAATTATTATTAATAATCAGAATATTAAGGTTTTTGTGGTCAGGGGCTAAGTACATAATTTCTTTTCAAGTTAAATGAGTTAGATATGTGAATTGGTCTAATATACTCAATGTATTATTACAACCGTATTTTTTTTTTTTTTTTTTAACAAAGAGTAATTATTCCTGGAATCCACAGACAAGGACAGTGGTAAACAACACAGAGCCAGGAGTTTCTTTGGAAATAGTCCAAAGATGAGGGAGGGGAAAAGAGTATTACCAGAATTAAAAATAAGTTAATAGAAAGGGGGGAGAATATGGTCAAAAGGGAGGAAAGCTTACACTAATGGCAATGAAAAATACACAGGAAATGAAAAATAGTATCATAGGGATGTAGCTATGTTAAAAACAAAAACAAACTAGAAAGATGTTGAGATAATATACAGAATATTAACTTCAGAAATTACTTGGTTAACCTGCTCACTATATATTTCAGACCCCAGTAGTGGTGTGCTTTGTCCAAGAACACATTCTTTGTGGTATTTCTATCCTTAACCAATGAAGTAATATAATAGTTTTGTTTCACATGTTGGATAAGTTCATAGTAAGTGGGTTCATCATGTTTGGGAAAGTAGTTCCTGAAGTTTTTAATGGCAATTATATACACGTGCTGAAGGTTGACCCAGAAACCAAACCAGTCCAAACCAAAAACTGTAGACTCACTGTTTCTCATGGAAAGGTGCATCTGATATCTTACTAACCAACTAAGAAACTCTCAGAACAAACCCATTCATAAGTTGGTGAGTGCTTGAATTATTCCATTTATTTTTATTTTAAATATATTTAAAATTATTTTCTTTAAAAAGCACTTTAAAATAGATATTGGCAAGTATCCTTAATTTCTCTCTATGTGTATATAGTATTTACATGATTTGCCCATTAAAATATCAATGACGTCAAGAATTAAACATTTGAGATTCTGCTGAGAAAAAAAAATGGGCCTTTCAGCAGAAAATACATCCTTCAATAAACAAAACCTGGTTGAAACTTTTGGGGAAAAACATAACAATTAGGTCTCCACATTTTCCAGGGACAATATATTTTATTAAAAATATTTATCAAAAGTTTTCAAAACTCTGGTTATGAAGAACTGCATCATAGTAAATACACTGTGCACCTTGTTTCTATAAGATGCATGTAAAGGGAGGATAAATAAAACAATTTAAAATTTCCTGCAACCACAAATATAGGTTGCATTGTAATAATATTCGTCAGCCATATATGAGTATGTTTTTATTATCTGGTGTTTCACTTCATAATATTGCTATGGTACAAATTTGGAGAAATTTAACAAACTCGTAAATTCTAAGAAAAAAAGATCTCATGGCCTTATGCAAATGTACATCTATTCTTCTGTGACAGTCAAAGCTTAGGTTGCACTAATGCCTTTTGTTTTTGATGCTGGCATGCCCTTTCTTGTTCTGGGATATAAACACTGTGGGCTTGGTATCATGAAATCAAAGTAATGCTCTAGAAGTAAGAGCGTCAGTTCTGATCTACTGGTTCCCACGGCTGTGCCAGAAGCACCTCGGTCGGCTCTCCACTGCCAAGACAGTCACTCCTTTCCCTGGCAGAAGTTTCACTAAGCCTGAAAACTATGAGACAATCAGCCTGGAAGCAACAAGATGCACTAGTGAAGGATTCAAGAAAGAAATGAAAGCTGAGGCAGCTAGAGGAAGAACTCCCAGCATTGCCTCAGGAGAGGCTAGCCACATGAAGGGAACATCTAAAATCTCCCCAAATGTGTGAATAGTAGATGCAGTTTAAATAAGCTAGGGTAAGGGTTATGGACAGTTGCGGTATTTCATCCAGGGAGTAACAAGTAGAAAAAAGGGAAAAGGAATGAGGAGAGTTCTACAGCATTGCATGAATGGTTAAAAAGAATTCTCCCAAACTGCACGTATTGGCAATGAAACCCACTCCATCTCTGGCTTCCAGAAATTCTATGTATGAAACATTTACCAACTACTCACTTTGTGTAAGGACTTATATAATGGCATGCAGGCATTTGGGTGGGAAAATAGAAGATGGATAATGCAGGGCCCTTGTCCTCTGATCAGTGCACACTCCAGGTGGAGAAATGAAGAGGACCAGTAGATGGTGCTGCATGTGGAGTTGGGTCCAAGGTTCTAATGCCTTAGGGTTATTGTGTGGGCCACTTTTAAAGGCCATGCAGTGGCAGGGTCAGTGGGTCTGCTTACTCCAGCCTAGGAGCTGGCAGACTGGCAAAAGGAAAAGAGTCTTAAATACTTACTCTGGGAGTTGGAGGTCATTTTTAGCAGTGTGTTAGTGAACTTATTGGAAGAAGAAGGCCCAGCTGCACAGTAAATAAGCTAACTCTAACTTATGCCATGACATATAATCTCTTCTCCCTTTTGCCTTTTTGATTATTCTTATCTCCTTACTGTATTCTTCCTCTTAAAAATCTCTCATGACTTCAGAAATGGTACTCATGTACTGCCCTTTACTTCTTCCTAGTAAGAGCAATCACTGGAGATCAACCAAGGCACTCAGTCCCAATGGCTCTAAACTTAGCTTCAATTTAACTTAGCACCTAAGTAGCAACAATCATAAATGACTGAACCTAAGCCTATTACTTCCAAATTCTATGTCATTGTCATCTTTTCTCTCATCCTTAAACATAGCTCCTCAGTACAGTAGTGAAATTCATGTAAAAATATAGAGAAAATTTCAAACCAAAGAATATGCCTAAAACCACAAGATTTCAGGCAGTAGACCAATTATTATGATACAGAGCAATGGGAGTATTAACAAAGAAACTACAAAAATGTCATAATCATTGAAACATAAAAGCCAACATTTTATTCAAAAGCATCCCTCAGGTTACATGAATCCTACATGGATTGCTTAAGTTATGGCCTGTGTTTTTATTTCAAAGATATGATTGTTCACAGATTCTAGAAACAATGTATTATACAGAAACATATCCTAAAACCAGGAATTTTACTATTAAAATAAAATTTCACGAGAATTCCTGAATTCTCCATGGAAGCTATAACTAAATGCCCTTATAATTGTGGTTATTAGGAGCTCACATCTGTGAGATAAACTCAGTAATTCTTCATAGTTATATAAATACAAGGGATTTTTGTAATACTATATAAAACAAAGCAAATTAATCTGTTCAATAATGACTTTAGAATGGTTTTTTACTATAGGTTGGCAGCAAAGAAAACTAGAGCTTTTCTCTTAGAAGGATTATAAATCTGGATTCTCCCATCTCCCACCCAGGATCAGTAGGGAGGTCTCAAGAAAATAAACGTGCAGACATCTAAATTATAAGCATTCCCTCAATACCCAAGTCTCCTTTGATTAAGAAAGATCTGAAATTGTGAATGCAAATTGAAAAATAATTCTGTATATAAGATCCACAATTCTAAATAATGTTCTGTATGGTGACTAAAAAGTGATGAGCTAATCTTAGTGACATTAAAATAGGCAATATCATTCCTTGTTCTAGGATTCGCATCTCTTGGCGATAAATCCTCTACTTTTTTGTCCTCATTATAGGACCTCCCCATCTTATGGGCAATAGGAGTTTGATGCTTCATGTAAGACATTTCAGGCTTATTAAGACACAGTTATAAATATGGGTGAAGGAAATGTATTTTCTTCACTTTGGGGTTCAATTTCAGGGGTTTACCCTCCGTTGTCTACATTCCAATAGAGGCTGATTCCATAGCTAGACAGTCAGCATGTCCCCACTGAATGTGCACCGTATCTCCTATGCAGGGTACTGAATAAACTTGATACAATGGTATTAAAAAAAGAAAAGGCCCAGAAGATTTTGCCTTGAAGGAGTTTTGCCATCTGTAATCCTGCTGCTTGAGGCAGTTCCAGGTGGTGGGATATGAGTGAGGCAAATCTTACGACATTTAGACAAATTTGGCAGTGAGCACAGCACCCAGGAGGGTCCTCAACATCACAGCTGTTCTTTGCTTTATGCCTTTACATCGAGGTGTGTTCCTAAAAAGTTGTGCGAGAAGTGATTCAGGAGGAATAAATCAAATCATAGCTTAAATGTTCCGCAGGAGATTTCTACATAAGGGGACTGAAGAAGATTCCTTCAGTAATTATCTCTTAATTTATTGGTTTTATAATGTCAGGTCTTCTGACATGCTGTTTTCCTAATGTGGCCAACCAAAGTGAGACTAAATAGCATTAAGAAGCTTTTTTCTTCAGAAAGGAGCAATCTGGTATTAGTCTTTTTGCTTTTCTTCATTCTCTTTTCTGTTTCCCATCTTTGGTGCAATTTGTCCTCTTTAGAATCCCCACAGCAAGGGGTGAGGAGGAGAACATGACAAAAAATAAAACTTTAAGTCAACAACCCAGTTCAAGACAGCAGCTCTTCTAACAAGGTTTGCTGCTGGGGAGGAGGGGGTGGTGGTGAAGCTGTCACGTGATTTCCCTCCCTAGATGGTCTGCCTTCCAGACCCTTGTGGGACTTGCTCCTTCACATCTTTCAAGTCTCAGCTCAAATATCCTGCCCCTAAGAGATCTCCCATCACTCTTTCTAAAACAGTCCTTAGGGACTGCCCCATCCTTAATGCCCACACACCTTTATTTTGATAATAATCACTTCCTGGCATTTTATTATTATAAAACTCATTTATTCACTAGTTAATTATGTTAGTCAGAAAATAAATTTCAGGAGGTCAGAGTCTTTTTGTTTTGCTGATTGTTCTATCAAAGTACTGGAAATAGTGCCCGATACATAGTATAGGTGCTCAAATAATATTTGTTGAATGAGTGACTGAATAATCTGGGTGAAGCAGGTTATTCAGTTTTTTTTACCCTCTGAACTGTATATCAAAAATCACTAAAGTTGACCATTGTACATTTTTCCCTCTGACCAAAACCACCTGTACCATTTGGAAAATTACTCTTATTGTTGCCGGGAACATATTCAAGATACGTATATGCACAGATACAGTTACCTGCCCCAGTGGTGGACACCAGTTTGGGTTTGCTGCGAGCTCCATCTCCTTTGGTGGTGTAGGCTGTGACAGTGAGGGAGTAGGAAGTTTCAGGCTGTAGCCCAGAAATAATCATGTCCTGAAATGACACAAGAGAGTAACATTGATTCAAAACATACACTGCAAACGCCCTGGGGGAACAATCAAGGCAGCCACCTTCCTTCTGCGCATGCGTAAACATTCCCTGCAGCCATGCCAAGCACTGGAAGCTTCATGCCTAGAGCTCATGCTATGGATGATCTGTCTTCATGCTGACACTGAAGGGGGGTCTTCAGCCATCCTAAGAGGCAGCTCTAAGGGGTAGTAGTCAAAACCACAAAACCTGGAGTCAGACCTCCTGAATTCTTGAATTTAAACATGCCTTTCCTTATTTACTAGTTTGGTGATTCAGGGCAAGTGAGTTTAACCCGTCTGTGCCTCAGTTTCCCACGTGAAAGTTGGAATGTTAGGACCGTCTAGGGCTACTAAAAGATTAAATGAGCTATACTGGGTAAACACTTAAAACAACGTGTGGCTTGTAGTGAGCAATCCATGCTCTAGCTGCTATGATATGCCAGCTGCTCTCCATGTGCTTCCACTGTAGCCTGGCCCTCAGATTGTGGATGGGGCTGATGCCAAACAGTATGTATTATCACCATGTAAATATTTTACCAAACGGCTGATCTGTTGGCCCTAGATAGCCAGAGAGCCAGAGAAGTTTCTTAGGACTCAAATAGTATATTATTGGTTAGTTGTATAGGCTATGGACTAAAATCATTATAAACTAAGGAGAATTTTCTAATGATTTGGAGGCCAGGCCATAAAACCACATTAACAGGACTTGTTCTACTACATCACGAATATGTGTTCAATTAATTCCGACAATGTAGAAAATGTTAAATATCACAAACTATTTATCAAAACTCTTAGTTTTCTCTTAGTAAGGACCCAAAGCTGTGGTGGCTATAAGAGAAGATAATCGTAGAACTATTCCTCTAAATGGTAAGTTACATGACTCTTTAGATAGAGTGCTGGCTATTAATTTGTTCTGATATTTTCCTTGGTGCTACATACACGCACCGCAAAAAAAAAAAAGAAAAAAAAAACTTTCAGATTTTTAGCACAGCTATGTTTTCAAATTGAATACAGATAAATTTAAGAAAATATAAGATGTCATTGTCTTTTGCATCTAAAGACAACGCAAGTGAGAGTTTAGTGAATGGATTAGATTGTGTGGAGAACAGTGGAATTTTTCTGTGCAAGGCTGTAATGGGCACCATAGAACTCACTGGTTGACTCTGATCCCAGGGATGACAGCTTTCGACAATGTGCTTTTCTCAAAAGTGTAGGAATATCACCAGTGTGGAAACTCAAGAATTTCAGATACTATCCTGAAGAGCTACTGGAAATACTACTCTGTCAGATGAATAGACTAAATCTGGGAGAGAGATTTTATTTTCAGGAATGGTTTCACTAACATTACAGAGAATATAAAAACCAAGTGAACCACCGGAGAGCGGCATTTAAAATGACGGTAACACTGGCAATTCCCAAAATTATGATGGGTGAATGCCAACATTATTGTTTCCAAGGTCCCCCTGATATCACAGAATGACTGATGAAAGCAGGCCAGGCTAGGAGAAAAAAGAAGCGAGGCCTGGTTCTATCACCAAATCGTGCGGCAAGCAATTTACGTACCCTGAGCCTTCTATAAATTTCTCATTTATAAAATTGGGGTTAACCACACACGTCCTTCCTCTCATACAGGTTGTGATAGGATAATGTAAGCAGTGCCACTCAAAATGTTCGAGCTCTCTGTCATGGTCTAATCTCAGCTGGACACACCGCTCTCTGCCTGGATCACATCATCTCTTGGTTTACATTTTCTTTAAGCTGTGGGCATACTTACTCAGTGGTTTCCACACCCTCTGTCTGGGGTAGTGTGACTGATATCAGGGCCACAGCTCCTCACTCTCTTTTTGTTCTCCTAGCCTATCTGCACCCTACTTCTTGCCCCTGCTTGTTAAAAGCTGGCATTCCTGGATGTTCTGTCACAGTCACTCATCTGCTGCATTTCTCTCTAGTCCTAAAAAAAAACTGGATCCATCTCTAAAACTTAAAGAATTTTTTCTGCCTATATCCTAAATTCATCTCTAGCCCTGACTTCCCCCCAGGGCTCCAATGGCATGTATTGGGTTGGCCAAAATGTCTGTTCGGGTTTTCCCGTAAGAGTTTACAGAAAAACCCGAATGAACTTTTTGGCCAGCCCTATACATTGTAAATATTTGTTGGACGTTTTCCCTTGACTATCAAGTGTTACCTCCACTTCAATTTAACTAGAGCTTAAACGTCATTCCCCGAAGCAGACTCCCCTTCTTACTTCCATATTTTAATGAATGGTGGAGCATCTTCAAAACTTATGCGTGATCTTTGGTCCCTTTTTCTTCTTCAAATTCTTAGCTAGTTAGTATGTTTTTGTCCATTCTTCCTTTAACTTAATGATCAACTTTTAAAAAATTTTTTATTACTTCATGACTTAGGAAAAGAACTCTGTTTCCCTGTCTACTGTATTTTTTTTCCCTCTAATCTATCCATTAAGTTATTGATTTTTAAGCTTCAGGTAATGACCCATTTAATAGGTCATGAAATCAATTTAGCCATTCAAGACCAGTGTTTTTTAAAAAAAATGAAATATACTTGAATATTAAAATTTGCATATATTTAAAGGTAAGGTATTATTTTGTAAAACCTTTATTTTAAACATATGCATGAATTGGTCATGGCATATAATGCATTTCTTACTATGGGTCATGGTCAAAGAAGTTTATAAAACACTGCTTCACTGTCAATTTCATGAGAAGTGATAGCTTGACCATCATATTTACCAAGAATCCCTACAAGAGCCCTGTGTTTTGGCAAAAAAAAAAAAAATTTACTAAACAAAAGAATACCTCCTACCAACCTTTATCTTTTTGCTCCTTTTAATAATTTTTTATATCTCTCCAGGACAAGAGTTAAAGACCAGCTCTTTAGCTTGACACTTTAGGTTTTTCTAACATTATATTAAAATTTAATCTCTTAGTAGTATTTAGTATTAATTTACTAACTTGAATCCTTCAGTCCTGTCAAATTGCCAAGCTCACTGTCACCTGACTATTATCACACTCTTGACTGACTGCTTCTGCTGTGCTGACCTTTAAAAGTACATTCCCACCTCCAACTCACCAACATACACAGACACACACTTTTACTTCTTCAATCCCTACTCATCAGTTAAGTTCTCAAATAAGTTTCAGGACTTCTACCATCCTGGTCCACTGTCTCTGAACTCATAGCTCTTACTGATATTGCCATTCAAATATTAATTAATTATACACTGCTTGAGGTCATCGCTTTTGTTGTATTTTATGGAACTTTTCTGAACTTTATATCCTTCCTAGGCGCCTGGATTGTAGGCACTTAGAAGGCAGGTGTCACGTCTTGTGTCCCCCACAGTACCTTATACATAATAAACTCTCAATAAAAAACACAGTCCATTCACTAAAATATTAAAAAAAAAAAATTCTTCACTCAGTAAGATACTTTCTGCTTCTTGGCATGACTCATGCAATTTCACTCAAATTTGTATGGATACAACAGAGAATTGCCATTTCTAGATAGAGTTAATTAGTGCCAGATCTAGGTCATGTTATGCACTGAATATGTAACTCTGGAGCAGGATTTATGAGCAGCCCAGAACAAACTCAACATCTCTCGTCTGTGATACCTCCACTTAAAGCATGCCTCCTCTAACTGTGTCACAAGGCAGAGTTAGTAGCAGCCACCAAAACAACATGAACTCATGATATTTCTTATGCAATCAATAGCGTCACAGCAATATCACAAAACAAAAACCAGAATGAAAAGTGTACCACATAGTGGAAGTACTTTAAAAAATAATTTGTTAGTTCATGCATCCAAGCAAATTGTGATGACATAGTACAAATAAATGAAAGAGGGGTATCAGAAAAAACGACCATTTATAATCTGTTTTGAAAAAGCAGCCCAAAATTACTCACATGTTCAGTAGTATCATCAAATTCCCACTGATTGAGATTAAGAAGGTTGGGGAGGAGGGAAACAAAATAAAAAGAAATGAAGAGAAATTTGTAGCCTGATAAAGGCAATGGTGCCCTCCTTAGATTAAAAAAAATAGAAGAAATAAGCAACTGAAGAGGTGTGTACAATAAAATTCCAAAGAGTATATGTGTGTTATGCTGCCACCTTCATTCCTAATTGAGAAGTTAAAAGTAAATATGTTCTATGTTGTTACCACTAAAACTGGCTAATTTTTTTTAATGCATGGCTCATTGGAATGAATCAATAAGGCATAGCAAAAAGCTGATGCACACTACGTTGTGACATTTATTTGGATTTCTATCTAGGTTACAGAACTCAAGTCACTATTTAGATGAACACCTTTCATTAATATTGAAAATGTACAGTCCCAGTGAAGTCCTGTAAGATGTAAAAAAAAATTCAATGAACAGTTAAAGAGAACATGAAATGAGCAAAAACCAAACAAACCAAAAAACAAAACACCACCACAAAGAAAATCAGCAAAATAATAAAGGCCAAAGTAGAAGAGGAGAAAAAAAAAAAGATTGAGTTGATATTTAAGGCATTTTGTATCATGTAATTTCACTAACTACCATATTCCCAATGAAAACAGCAACAGAACTACAGTTCTATAATGTAAGATTATCTATGAACTGAAGAAGGACATCAAAGCATGATGGTCGTATCATTTTATTTCTCATAATTGCAGATGCACCAAATAAAACGTAAGCAGTTAAGGCCTTATTAATTTTATACTATAAGAACTTTCTATTTTATGGGCAGTACAAAATAAATATTTACAAAAAAGCAAGTCAATGGTCCTTTTCCAGAGTCTTAAGGGACACTATGAATTTCCAACTAAATTTATAGAAATGGCCTTCAAACCAAAACCATACAACTGGATTTGAGGAAGATAAATTAGTCACTAAGCCAGACCCCTTTAGTTAGAATGTTTCAAAACTGAAGCAAACGTAAGTACCTTTGTGAGTTGATTATATTAAGACTTTGGAGTAAATACAAAGTAAAGACTTTGGGGTAAAAAAACAGGGCCCTCTATAGCCCTGTTATCTTCATAGAGAAAAGAAGGCAAAATTTGGCAATCTGGCACAGCAGTTTTCAACTTTGTTCATAATCTTCCCCACTTTCATGCAAAGGAAGGAATTTTCAATTGAAATAGCTTCAAATTTTCACTAATCCCATCCATTTCCATGCCCAGCTACCAATTTGCTGGATAAGCAAAGCACTCCCCTATTCCTAATACCCCATCGCTATTGGAACAAGCATAGGTAAGCTAGTCCATGGGTTATGTATAATCTCCAGTAGGGCAGTTCTTAACTGAAAGCTTCCTCTCCCTTTCAGAAAAATATGTATAGGTAGATTTATTATGGTACTGTCTTTGAATCACTTCTAATTTATTTTTAAAAAGTGAAAAAAAAAATTAATGTTCTGTTTTAAACAACATATTACAAAACCAAATTGTGACTACATGCTTGTAAATCACTGCCTTAGGGTTGATAGCATTTCTCACATTCTCAACTACTCTTAATAGTTTTATTAATTTGGCTCAGCATAGAGCATCGCATCAATACCCTGAGACACTCTAATTTTTATCATTGTCATTATCTTCATTTTCTGGGAAATGAAACAATTATTTTCATTAGATATGTTATTTGGCAAAGAAATACTAAATAAAATACTATCTGGATACCTTTCCCTGAATAAGAATGTCTATTCTTCAGTGGAAGAAATCATACATTTAGAAATTAGATCAACTTAGTTCCAAATACTTTTAGCACAGCAGAAAGTAGATTTATCAGCAAAATTGCTGTTTGAAATTCTTCCCTTTGATTTAATTAAGTCAACCAATTTTTTTGAAGTCAGAAAGGCAAACTCAGATATAGCTGTAGAGCCGTACATCTGTATTTTAAGAAAACAGTTACATGTTTTTAATCAGATGTGTCATTTCAATTCACTTCCTCACTTGAAGTCAACTCTGATTGAGAAGGTAAATATGGATCATGTGTTTTGAAAGCTAGAATTTTGTGAACTTATCTACGAAACAGACTACAGACACAGAGAACACACTTGTAGTTGCCAAGGGGGGAGGCGGAGTGGGGGAAGGATAGAGTGGGAGTTTGGGATTAGCAGATGCAAACCATTATACAGAGAATGGATAAACAACAAGGTCCTACTGTATAGCACAGAGAACTATATCCAATATCCTGTCATAAACCATAATTGAAAAGAATATAAAAAATGAATGTATATATATGTATTACTGAATCACTTCACTGTACAGCAGAAATTAACACAACACTGTAAATCAACTGTAATTCAATTTTTAAAAAAAGCTAGAATTTTGTATAGGAGTTTTAACATGCCAAAAAAATTAAAATGGGGTCCATTTTAAGGTACAGACTAAAATAAATGTATTCTATAAAAATATACATATGCAATTTCAGAGGCTTACCTGTGCGTCAGCCAGCATGACATCCTTCAGCATGGGCTGGCCCTTGGGTTCACCATTTTCCATCCTCACATAATGCACCTGGTATCCTCTTATCTGGCCATGCTGTTTATTGGGCACAGGTGAGCGCCATGAGACTTTAACAGATGTTGAGTTGACAGCCTCTACCTCGACTTTGCGAGGAGGACCACTAGGAACTGGAACAACATCATTGGATAAAAGAAAATTATAGGCACTTGTCCCACCCAGTCAGAGCATTTTCTTTACTTAGGTTTAAAAAAAAAAAAAAAAAAAAAAAAAAGGCAGACCCACTATGTTTCCTTTGTGGAATACAAACATTTTCAACCAAGGAAAATGCTCAACCAATCTGCTCTACCTTTTAAGAAAAGATCAAAAAACATGACCGATGCCAAAAAAAAAAAAAAAATGGAAGAAAAAAAGAGTATCAGAGAAATAGAAAAACATGTAAAAAATGTACAAAAGCCAAGGAAGATGCTTTGAGGTTCAAAGCATTAAAGCACAAAGAAGTATAGCATTGAAATAATAACAAAAACTGGTTGTTGATTGTTGTGTGTGTGTGTGTGTTTTTAAGGTTTCTTTTTAGCAGAATAAAAAAGATTCTTGATTATATGGATTTTCTTCTTTTTTTTCTCATATCAAAGGTATTCCATACAACAGATGCCAAAAATTGAATGTCGAGCATCAGTGTCTCTGAAATGTGCAAGACAAAAAAGGCAACAAGAAGATAAGAAGGCACTTTTGAAAAGTTAACTTCAAAATGTAAAAGAAGTGACTACAAAAACCAAGAAATATGCAGAAGACTTTAGATGGAGGTACAGAGAAGGGCCTGGATTGCAAGGTCATAGGAGCAAACTGTTCTTTTAAAAGGAAGCAAATTACTGTGTTGAGATTAAAAAAGTTAAAAAAAAAAAAAAAAAATGCCCAGGCCGTAGCAAAGATGGGTCTCTGACAAAAACCACTGAAGTTACAGCGATGCTGGGTAAAAAAGATGAGCAGAGAAAAATGCATTACTGTTAGCCTATCAAAAGACAGCAGACCAAGACTGTGGCAGAAGGGTGCAAACTGACGTAGCAGAGGCAACATACCATCTTCATCGGTTCGAATCAACACGGACAAGCTCTCAGGGCCAGGGCCGACATCTGTGTGGGCTGTCACAGTGATCCGGTACTCAGTCCATTTTTCCAGCTGTTCCAAAAGGTATTTGGTAGTGTCCGAAGGAATTCCCAAAATCTCATGAGGTTTGTCATCTTCTCCATCCACTGCGGTGTACTTGATGGAGTATTCAGTAATAATGCCATTCTGTTTTTCCACTGGTGGAGGTTGCCAACTTACCAAAATACTAGTGGAACTTGGGCTGGTGCAACTAATGTCTTGAGGAGGAGCTGACGGCTCTTATTTTGGTAGTGAGTTAAAGGAGGGTTTGAGTGAAAGGACAGGAGTGGTTGGAAAAAAAAAATGATAAAACAAAAGAAAAGGCAAAAATAAATAAATGAACAATAGGGCAACAAAACAAAAATAAGGCTTTGAAACTTAAAGTAAATTTTTAAAGATAAATTTATGTACCTTGGCTTAGTAATATGAATAAACCAAAAAATGAATAAATGACCAAAAATAATTGTTAAATAATGGGTGGGGGGAATATGTGAAAATGAAACCTTAAGATAACAGAGCCTCAAATAAAATTACCTACCTGCAATTTAAATTCTTCTTCTAAAACAATCCCTCAGTATTCCCCAGCCCTATTACACAGACTATCGAACTTCAAAAAAGCTGCAAACAGTACAAGATTTATTACATGAGAGTCTGATGATGTTTAAGAGATGCCATTTCAAGCTTTCACTACTGCATTCTAAAATGAGGGCAATTCCTACATAGTATTCATTTGTGAAAAGGTTCTTAAGTGTGAAAAGTGGCAATAACTGTTGGATGCCCTTCCACCAATTCCAATTTTTTAAAAAGGGAGATAAATAAAAGCCCAACAAACATAAAAGGGTTCCCTCTGACTATCTGAAAAACGGAGTCTTCTGACCAGTTTTAACGACAAGTGTTAACCTAACATTGATCATAGCCCATATACAGTGAGCATGCAGAACGATAAAGGATGAAAATGAATAGTCCAGGATTTACCTACCCGAGGGTAATGTCAGGCTGGTTGATTCTGACTGTAACTTGTACTTACCCTATGTCAGCTTCCAGCTTTTTTAAAATTATAACTCTTCTTGAGACACCATTGCTAGTGAAGAATTAGATCCCACCAGCAAATTTTGGTAAAATCAATAAAAATCATCTATCCCTTACAAAATGTCAATAACATAGCCATTAAAAAGAACTGTTTAAAAAAAATCCTGAGAACCATCTGGAAAAGATACGACTTATCTTTCATTTTGTACATAGCTCTTTTCATTTTGTACATAATTATTCATATAAAGTAGGATTTACCTAAGAGTTAAAAGATAAACTTTCTTCCTGCCCATTCTAAAATAAACTAGTCACCTTCTGAGCAATTATTTTCCATCAAATAAATCAAACATATCATTATTTGAAAAAAAATTAAAAGCAATAAAGAGCAATGTGACTGTTATCATAAATTATTTTTAAAGTTAATAATATATATTCTTAAAGAAGAACAAAGAATTGGGATGATATATGAATATATGTTTGCATATATATATATTTTTGATATAAGGCAATATATATGGTTGAATGAGTAAATCATTTCTAATTTTTTGTATTTGAACATGTAGTTTGGGTATTTCTTTACACTTTGTGAACCTTAACATTATGTAGTGTCAGGTGTATCTGATTATTTAGATGATCATCAGTCTTTCTTAATTTACATGTCTTGTGTTCTTCATTACAGGCAATCAAAATGAAAAGATCCTTGTACAGACAAAAAGGAAATCTTCATAAAACAGCCTTACAAATTTGGTATAAGGTTTGCAAAATCACAAGAACATCATTTTTATTGATTCTGACTAAAGGTTCTTATCTTTCAAATTATGAAACTATTTTATATGCATTATCATTCATAATAAATTGAGTTGCTCATGTAACAGCAAAGACTCATTTGTAATTCTTTTTAAAAAACTGATTTGGTTTTCACTACATTCCTACCTTCAGACCTCCTATTCTGTGAAAGTATATGTTACACCACTTGAAACCTTAATAAAATAAAGAGTGGATAAGCTTTTGATGTGTCTATAAAAAGTCCATTCTGTCTCTTTGTATGTAAGTATGTATGTATGAATATATATGTGTGTGTATGCAAAACAGTCAAGTTTGTGAACCATGCAAAATATAATATTAAAGCATGTCACATTTCTTTTAATTAAGTGTCTGATTTTAAGAATTATCTTCTGCAATATTACTTATTAGCCTGCCTGGAATTCAAAGGAGACATACAATACTGCATTGATTTACATGCTTCAGTTTTAAAAGAAAAGAAATTTTATGGGAATAAGCTATAATCAGTAAGGGATTAAGCAACAGAATCCTAATGTTTTTCATATGAATAATCATGTGTTGAGGAAAAATATGAATTTTATCATCAAAAACCCTGAAAGATTTCAAGTATCTATAGAAAATGAAACGATGGAAGACTTGCTTATATGAAAGGAAATTCATCTTCTAAAAAAACGTAAATTTCATGTTTGCTGATAGGTCTAAAAATCAGGTCAATAGAGCATTCTCTTTATAAAATTCAACATATTCATTTTATACATATCTATGTCACTAGATAAAATGACATATAAAAATTTAAAAAATCACATATAAAATGTAAAATATTTTAAAAATCTAAGGAAATAAGTCCATAAAACTGTTCAATTCAAGGTAAATGGTTAATAGACTAATTATAGAAACTTATTAATAAAGAGCAAACAATAGTATTATAAGCCACCAAACTTTCCATCAAAAACAACCTGCCATATAATACTTTATGCAAAACAATCTCCCCTAGACACAATGAACTCCATTGTGATAAACACAGCTATGCTTTAGAGTAACAGTCCCAAAAAGAATTTGAACCTGAGGAAACAAAATACAATTTAGGATTGCAAATATACTTGTGATTATTCCATTGTTCCTAAATTTGTACAAATACAGATTTTCTGTGAATGTTCCAAATTTCCACATGAACTACTTGCAAAGTTAACAGCAAACTAAGAAAAAATACATGACTTGAAGACTTGGTCATCAGCAAAGTTAAAACCTGTGTGCTTAAAAAAGATAAAAGTTTGGTCTTTTCCTGTCTCTTTAGTTTGCTAAGCCCTCCTCTGATTATTTTGCAGAGTCCTCAATCTGAATTTTGCTTTACAGCTTTATAATTCATTAAATGGAGACTGATCCAACTCCTTTACCCATTTTTCTCAAGTAGGTTTCCTACCTTCTCTGAATGTCTTTCACTTTTGGAAGTGGGAGAATGGGATCTGTCATTTGGACCCAGTCTGAAAACTAAGGTCATGGTGCTCTAATCCCCCAAACTGGACACTTGCTCATATAGAGACTACCAACTATTAAATATTAATTAGCAGGTTTGTTGTTGGTGGGGATAAAAGCTGGCAATGCCTCCTAGTGAAGAAAAGGGCAGAAAGTAAGTAAAGAAAGACACCTACTTGACTGCATGGTTCTGGCTGATATTTCAGCTGTGGAAGCACCCAGGCCTTGGGGAGAGCGTGCAGCCAGACGGAAGTAGTACAAGCTGTTTGGTCTCAGCCCTTGCAGCCTATAAGATGTCCCTGGCTCAATGGTAATCCGTTGCTGTGGATAAGTAACAAGGGACCTTGGTCATCTTCATTAAGATTTGTGCATATATTTTTATCACACTGCCCAGAACATCAGATTTCTGTCATCAGGGTTATAATGTCATCAAAATATCACAAACAGAATCAACAGTGAGTATCAACTAGGGGAATTACATAATGAAGATACCAGTTTAAAAGGGCAAGTTTCTACAACAAATAAGACAACTGGAAAAAAGGAAGTCGGGAATCTATCTAACGATGACACAGTTTTCCAAATGCATCAGATAAGAGGGAGTGAGAGGCCCACCACCCATGAATGCATTCAACCTTTAAGTCATGTGTGTTGTGGTGACACTGCCCACAATGGAAACTGACCCCCGCCCCTGACAATGGCTTATGCCTAACATTCCATTTGAAGAGATGTCTAGCTCATCTCCCATGACCGTCTGCAACGTAAATAGGGGCAAAGAAAATATGGCCGGAAGTAACAATGGAAACTGGCATACAGTTCACATGAGGCTGTTATGAAAGAGATCTGAAATTGCCAAGGCCCGAGGGAATAAAAATCAGATGTCAATTACTGAAGAAAGCTAGATAATGTATACGAAACTATACTGTTACCCCAGGTTGAGTTCAAATTAATTTTAACACTTCCTTTCTTTGTGAATATACAACCTACAGCTAGAAAAAAGAAATCACAAACTCTTCTATAACTTTTAACGTCATAAAGGGCTTTTGAAATAAGGTTTTTTTTAATTGAATGTTGTAACTTATTTTCATGATTGAAATCTGCCTTTGCATTTTAGCAAAGATATAGCTATCTATGGGTAGTCAATCTCAGATTGAACATGAGCCTGTAGTAAACCTTAAAATGCATGCTATTATGTAGTCTAGTAATGGCATCAATAATCTTATAAGGCTTTTTATCAAATAGCATTTGCTGTTCACACAAACAGAAATCAGTCAAGGGCGATTCAGATATAAAACTAGAGAATACACCCCTAGGGTGTTCTGGCTTGCAAATACAAAATTTTCAGAAATTTTAGATTTACCAAATAACAAGAAAAAAAGGAATTTCCTAAATAAACAATTGTAAAGCAGAGTAGGTATGCCAATAGTCAAGTATCCATAGCGTTTCCAAAGGACTGCCACTCTCTTAACTGTTTTTATTTTATTTGTTTTTTAGTTGGGTAATGGTAAGTATCTAAAATAATTTAGTGCTAATTTATGTCTTATTACAAACACCAACAGTTGTAACACGAGTACTTTACGTTATATCAGCACTTCAGTTCTAGAACTTTTTGAGTGATTAATTTGTATCAGCTTTGTTAGCTAAATCTAAAAGCATTGCTTTTAGAACCTGGTCTTTGGAGATTCTGCTCACTTCAAAGAGATGTAATAAAATAGAAGTTTACAGTAGCATATTAATGTATTATAGCATTCAAAATGATGAGCCACAAGTTAATTGGTTGGTAATAGTTCATTTAGTATGTGAGTATTTAAGAAAGGTATTCTTTTTTAGAACTTAGGGGCTGTTTTGCTTTGTGAAGATATTTTTAAGGTAAAGAATGCTAAGAGGTATAACAAAATGGCTTGGTGGATTGAGTTTTCACATATAGTTTTACCAACTTTTTTGTCCTAATGTTCCCCTTAATGGGTTTTACGATAACAAAAGAAACATATTTATTACTATCCCTTTCTGAAAATATTAGATGTATCTTAATACTGATTTAAATAATCTATTCAAAGTATACCGAAGGGCCAGTATATCCTAATGGTTAAGAACACAGATTCTGGAAATTGTCTAGATTCAAATTCCAGCTCTACCATTCAGTAGTATGAGGCTTTGGGCAAATTATTTAGTTTTTTCCGTGTCTCCATTTTGTTATAATACGTGAAATAGATTAATAATAGAGGCTGACTCAAAGCACTACCATAAGGATTGACTTAATATGTGTGAAACCATTATTATAGTGCCCGTTAATGTATGTGTTAGTTATTTTGATTTTTATTTCTCTTTTCAGTAACTATTAACAATTTCTAGCCTTCCACAGTCTGTTATTTTATTTGTGTAACATACTCAAACTATATATATATATATATATATATATATATATATATATATATATATATATATATATATGTATTTTCACATTCATATCAAACAATCATTGGCATACAAACAAACATTTGCTATGGGGCATCTTTCTCTGAAACCAGTTTAGACAAATTCATCTACCCAAAGCCTTGGAGCTCACTTAGTCATGTGTTAACAGTGACTTGAGCATTTTAATGCAGAAGACAAAGAAAGGAAATCCCCAAATCTCAAGGAGTATATTCTTTTACAAGCAGATACTTCCATAAGTAACTTAGAAACCTGAATTAAAAAAAGAAATTTCCATTACGGACAATAGCTGTTTTTTGTTTCTTTTGTCCTAAGCCCAGCAAGTCTCCAAATACTCTTTCTGTGTTTTTGGTCAAGCTTCCCTTTTGATGAATAAATCTTTTTCACCAAGGTCCTCTGTAGATATCTGACCTTTTAACAGAACTTGGGCAAGTACACAAAATGCGAGCAGTGCTTGGGTGTAGAGAATGACGACAAGGCGAAAAGCACAGTCCTACCTCCTTTCCATGCTCCCCATCTTTGTAGACCAGTTCATAGTTGGCGATGGTGTCTGAACGTGGAGGCGTCCAAGAGAGCAAAATACTTGTTTCGGATTCAGGTTCTGCCTTGAAGTTTAGTGGCTGCCCTGGCACTAAAATCAGGGAGGCAAAGGAGTGAGCTCACCATCACCAGAAATATTCAGAAGTTCTTTCATTAACTGTTTAAACTTTTCACTCAGTGTCTGCACATATTAGCTTAGGGAGAGCTAGGTTCCTTACATTGTCCAAGTTAGCCTGTCAATATAAAGCCCATTTTTCCTCCTTTAAGGGACAAGAACAATGTTATAAATACTGTGCTTGTCCCTGAGTGGTTTAATATATATGCAAGATGTGGAATTAGCAAATGTAGAATATATCAGTCTCTGAATTCAACTTTAAGAATTATATTTACTTTATAATATCATTGTAAGTAATAAATGTGATTATTTATATAAAGCACTTGGGATAAATATTGCCTAAGTCACACCAATTGTTAAAAACATAAAAGTTATTGTTCTTTTACAACTGAGTGGGAACTTATTCTCTAACGCTACAGTTCACTTTTAAAATTATTTCCAATTAGGTTTATAAAATCCCACCTTTACTCCATTAACAAAACCTACAGGCAAGCAGAATCATTAGTATTTTTTTCTTACCAACCCACGTTTTAAAAAGATGTAAAAAAAAAAAAGAGAATTAAAAAAACTAACAATTCTTTCTAATCTCTAAATGAATTTAACATGAATTAATACACTAGACACAATATAAATTTAATATTGTCCCTAGTGAGATGGAGCTAAATTACTATACAAGTTGAAAAGTGTATAGAATACACTTATTATCACAAATATAGGAATTTAACAGAGGTCATCTATAATTCTCGTATTAGTCATGTAATCCATGCAATAGACAATTTGGAAGAGCTATATATCATATGTAATCAAGAATGGGACATCAATCCAGTTGAAAGCATCTTACCCAAATGTTGAATTAGAATAAATTTTACTAACCCCAACCTCCTAGTTAGCAACTAATCCCACGAGGTCCTCTATCCATTATACACAAGGCTAATGCACTTCAGGGCATCAGTAGCACAGCTACTCTTACTTACATTGTTCTCAGCCAATGTCTACTCTAATTGGTTGGTGCCCATGCCTTAGTGGCCATTAAATATTTTGATCATTACCCCGGATATTGCGGTATGTTTCAAAGTGCCATAGCTGAACATATGTCCATATTCCCACAAGTTCACATGAGAATTCCGTGTATATTTGTAAAAAAACAAGAATAATACTTCACACCAGAGGTGTAAAGAACATCTAAAGTATTTTTGGCAAATGAGCATGAACATTCAAAAACATATACAAATAATATAACTTGTAGCTGATGTATGACATCAATTTCTTAAACAATACCTAAAGCATCATTTTCACCAGAAAGAAGGTCTTTGGAGATATAAAATGCATTACTTTCTTTTCTTTCTATAGTCATCTCTCTGTAGCATGATGAAAAAAAATGCCTTTTGTTTAAAAAAAGATTAAAATCTAAAGGGGTCTACAATGGTTTCTGGAATCAATCCCTAATCATCATTTCATTCCTCTGGTCTGTTAACCTGTGAATCTGTGTATGTGTATGTGTGTGTATGTGTGTGTGTGTGTGTGTGTGTGTGTACATGTGCACACACTCATGTTTGGACTGATGCTTAAGGCCACCAATAATCAGTGCTTCATATTTCTAATTTCATTCATTTTCCTTTCTCTCCTTCCATATCACAGGCCTTGAGATACTCATTAATTTGATGCCTCCAGGAATGTACTTTCTGAACTGAGTATCTTTTTTTTTTTTTTTAAGTACCTGCCCAGTGGGTGACCTAACACAATCATTCAGACTGAGAGGTGAGAGGTAGAGACAAAAGAAGATAAAAGATCAAGAGCAAGAGAAGGTAGAACAGAGGGAAATAAGAAAAACAATCAGGCAAATAGCAAAACAAATAGAAAATGCATTACTTCTAAAAAGAAAATACCAATATCACAGGCAAGAGCCACAATGGAAGCCAAGAATGATCAGATGGGGAAATTATGATTGGATTCTAATATTCAGATCATGAAAGGTCTTCTCAGCCTAAAAATACACACGCCTATGCATATGTATGCAGTCACTTCTTTTTCTCTAGTTTTATTCCCTTTTTCTTTCCCCAACTTCCACACGTCTGGGAAAGAAGAACACCTTGTGATAACTTCTGACTTAAACCAAACCAAATAAAGTGCTGTCAAGAATTAAAAACATGGACAGTGTTGAAGGGCTGCTCTCAGGATAATAATTGCTTGTTACGTATTTCCTCCCTGCTAAGGCTAATAATAAATTGAGTGACAGTGATTGAAAACATTGTGGGAATCCAATTAACTTTTTCTTACTTAAACTTTTTGCTTTTAATTTGTCTCAAACAAATTCCTGGTAGGTCTCAATGTTTCATCCTTGTTTAGTGCCACACACTTCCTTTAATTCTCTAATTCTGTTTAGTTCTATTCAGAGCTCTCTCCTTCTAAATAATGAAACAGCTACATCAAAGTCTCAGACGGTGTACTGTTCATTTTATTTTTGGACAAAGTAAGTAGGAAGTGGCCACACGACTGGATGGTGAGTCTCTTCGAATAATACAAACAGGGTTCTCCTCCTCTGCTTTCAACATCTTCTTCTTTTGAGTGGTCTGGAGGGGAATTTAATAGATTTTAAACTTGTGGTCGAAACACCAATGCCTAGAGGTGCCAGGCAGATGACTTAGATGAGCGCAGAGGCCATGCAGGTCCAGGGTCAACGGGGCAGTGCCTGGGACCCCAGAAGGAGTTAGTGATACTCAGAGCCAGGACACGGCTGCCGTGTGGAATATGGGTCCAGTCTTGCCCAAGCTTCTGATTTTTCAGCAGAAGTTGATAATGAATCTTCTAGGTAAAATCTTTTAATTTTTTACAATCGGAAATAAATTGAATTAGTCGAAATTAACTGAAAAACACTGTATCAGGCAAAATGTGTCTACAGACAAAATCCGGCATAAGGACCAGGGCTTTAAAAGATCTTTTTATTGTATCAGGCTCTATGCCCATACGTGTCTTAAGGGTGACGCTACTCAGACTTTCTTGGGAATTGTGGATTCACCTAAAGACGTCTTCCTCAGGATCGTTTAGTCATTACTGAAACAACCACAATGAAGCTGAGGCTTCAAAGGAAAAGAAAAAAGCTGTGAAATTAATGTATTTATTTATACATTCCCCAAACATAATAGTCTTAATGATCATAATATATGTTCACAAGAAAACACTTTAGTGGACTCCAAACTGTCATATTTATTTTGTCTGTGCCACTTGGAGACACAGGGAATACTTCATCATCTGTCAGTTAGATTTTTATACCAAATACTGTGGCTACAAAGGTTCTATTAACATTTATATTTGTTTTCTCCATATCCCTTCTCCCTCCTTCCCTCCCTCCCTTACTCTCTTCCTCCCACTCCCCCCCTCTATAGATAGATAGATAGATAGATATAGATATTTGTATGTATGTATATTTATTTATTTATTATTATTATTTTTAAAATTTATTTACTTTTGGTTGTGTTGGGTCTTCGTTGCTACGCACGGGCTTTCTCTAGTTGCGGCGAGCGGGGGCTACTCTTCATTGCGGTGCGTGGGCTTCTCATTGCGGTGGCTTCTCTTGTTGCAGAGCGCAGGCTCTAGGCACGCGGGCTCAGTAGTTGTGGCTCGCGGGCTCTAGAGCGCAGGCTCAGTAGTTGTGGCACACGGGCTTAGTTGCTTCACAGCATGTGGGATCTTCCCAGACCAGGGCTCGAACCCGTGTCCCCGGAATTGACAGGCGGATTCTTAACCACTGAGCCACCAGGGAAGTCCTGTATGTATATTTAATGCTCCCACAGTCTTGACACCTCAAACTTACTGACATTCTTTTATTTTCACTTACTTCATGTTTTTCTATATATATTTTATTTTTCTTTTATTTAAGAGCTTTTCTGTGCTGTAGCATTTTCCTCATCAATTAACCAAAGATACATTTTATGGAAAAATCTGAGATTCTGGAAAACACACGGGAGAATAAAAAGAACCCATCCAGAAACCTTAGTGCAATCATCTACATTAAAAAAAGATGTGTTAATGTTGACCATAAACCAATAGAATTTAGATGTGGAAAGAGGAAAGAAAAGTAGGAACACAAATTTTTCTTTAAAATTATATTTAAGAAATCCTTATATTTGGTAAAGTGTTGTTACATCCTTCTTCTTGATTGCTTATTTAATGTCCACAAGGAAATACACATATGAGCTATCAATTCCCTAAAATAAGATTATAACTCCATTGAGAAATGGAAAATATTTGAGTAGTAATACTATTATACTCCATATAACTGAAGGCAACTCACAGAGAATGGAGAATGAATAAGAAACGAGAAGAAAATCTGCATGTCATCTGAACTCTGATAATATTGGAAGAGATCAATATCTGACTAAATTTTAGGGAATATCTCTGAAGAGAAAGGGGTTAGCACATATAAAATGGCTAAAAAACAATTTCACCTCACCGTAATATAAATATGAAACATTACCAAAAAGACTAAAAAACACATTATTTCTAAAATATCTAGTGCTCTAATAAGGTACATATTTTAAAATGTGAGTATCTAGCACATTGACAAATGATAAAAACAACAATAAAAGCAACAGCCAGAATTATAGTGGTAGTAAAACAAAACAAAACAAAATTCAAACAAGGAGTCTGATTTGTAAGTGCCGCAGATATATCATTGACAAAATACGTACTTAATACACAAGCACCTGCACAAATCTTACTCTCAACTGTCATTAAACATCAATAAGAAAAAGTTAAAATTTTATTACAGTTGTATTTACAACCAGCACTCCTTTACTCATTGCTAAAACTATTTAGAGAAAGAATTCAAATGGGGCTCATAATTTTTGCTATTGGAAATCAGTCTTTTCTAGTTTGCTTATATAGGCCTGTTGATATATAGTAATGAAATGGTTTATAAAGTACTGGAAACCTAAAGCACAATGTCTCTAAAATGTCATAGTTTTATAACAATTTTGCTTCTTCAAAATGTTTAAAGTTGATGCTACTCATTAATACTTATTTATTAAATGTGTATAATTATTTTCCTTCCAAAGACCTATACTACTAAGGTGTGTACATATAAATCAGTACTTTCCCCAAGAATCTATTAAATGCATAGAAGAATTAGAGGTAAGATATGTTTTCTAAAGAAAGTTCAGAAAAAGACACACATTAGGATTTAACAGCTTTAGAATGCCTCCAATTAGCAGGAACAACAAGCAACATTTATTTTAGTGCATTAGGTTTAAGATGTTAATTTATTACATTTCCTTATCAGAGTTTTATTTGTACTTCTTTTGTAAAATATAGTTACCCTATGTTCTTATTATAATTACGTACAAGAGAAAACTATATAAGACATCCTTCCCGAATGTGTTTTTTCGTAGCAGAGACTTTTTTCTAGCACAACATAAATACTTCCCTTGTCAATGGCCATATCGTCCACGTATTTTCAAGGTGAGTTAGTTGCAAGTCACTATAATGCCAGAAGTTAAAGCTATGGAAAACTTGGAAGATTAACCAATATTTCTAGAAAATAATCATTTTAACCAAAATCTTTTCATATTTAAAACCATGTAAAGATTACTTAATATTTTCATCTGTACTAATATTCATAATTAAGGGGATATATTACTGACTATAACATAGATCATATTTTGACTTTCTATATTACCAGAAATATACAAACTTACATCCATCCTCCATTTATATCAATACATGTGACAATAACCTTAGATAAGATCAAAAGTAATAATGTCCCTCTTAAACTCACTTTATTTCTAAATACTGTTTCTGCAGAGTCTGATTTTAAACAAAAATAGGAATATTACTGTCAGGGAATTAAAGATAATAAAATGAAACGTATACCTTTTAGGTAAAGTAGACAAAAATGTGTATCTCTGTGTATATGAAATTAAAATATTTGAGAAGTTCATGCATGTTATTGATCAGTAAATTTTTGTAGGTTTGGAAAAGATAAAATTGTAGTGAGAAGAATCATAAACTTAAATTTTATATAACGTAACTAAAAGAATATTTCATAATGGTTTTATGTCTTTGCCTAGCAGTGATCCTATGAATTAGCTGGTCAGGAGCAGCTCAGGATTAATTATATCAGAACTAACATCATTGTATTTGGCAGGTGTCCACTAACATCAAATGGCCTTTGTTAATTAAGCCTAGAGAACAGATCAAATCATTGTGCCATTTTGGAAGGTTTTCTTAGCCTATTGATCTCGGCAGGCACAAGTCATTATGTCATTATATATCTTCTCAATCAATGGGTATTAAAATTACAATTATTAAGGAAGGTTCTTGGAAATATCTTAATGTAAAAAAAGTTAAACAGAGATTGAGAACAGCTATTTTAATGCATCTGTGATCCATTCATCTAGATTTATTTTTTAGGTCCGGAGTCCCTGGATCACATTAACTCAATTGCTCCTGTCACAATGTTCCCTTCACTGAGTTATGATTTATGTTACATTATGTCCCCTGGTAATACAGAAAAACACAATATGATCTATTTAAACATCAGTTCTGTATCTTTCATTAAACTGTGACTGAAAGCATTACTGTCATTTCGTGTTCTGAATATAAGGATTCTCATGATTCTCAAGGATTCTTATGTTTCGGTTGAATTTAGTTTCAGTAACTATTTGGTTTCTTAGATAGCTAAATCCTTCTGTCATAAGAAAATAATATTATGAAACGCTATAGATTTGTATGCTTAAATTTGTAGTTAGAAAATTAAGAGCCAAACTTAGTGACTGAGTATCATAACTTTCTATAAAAAAGGTATTCCTTCTACTTCTTTTAGATTAACTTTTTTTCCTTTTTTTAAAATATCTAAATGGTTTAATGTACTTCTGCACTGGGATAACCTAATAGCCACCTCAAGTATTTCAGATGTAAATCATATATAATTCTTTTTTAAAAAAAAATAAATTTATTTATTTATTTTTGGCTGCGTTGGGTCTTCTTTGCTGCACGAGGGCTTTCTCTAGTTGCAGCGAGCAGGGGCTACTCTTCGTTGCAGTGAGCGGGCTTCTCATTGCGGTGGCTTCTCTTGTTGCAGAGCATGGGCTCTAGGCATGCAGGCTTCAGTAGTTGTGGCTCACAGGCTCTAGAGCACAGGCTCAGGAGTTGTGGTGCACGGGCTTAGTTGCTCTGCAGCATGTGGGATCTTCCCGGACCAGGGCTCGAACCTGCGTCCCCTGCATTGGCAGGCGGATTCTTAACCACTGCACCACCAGGGAAGTCCCATATATAATTCTTGAATAGAGATATGAATACATGACACCCTGTGTTTCCTGCCTCTACTCATTTATTGAGCACCTAGTGGGCACTAAAACCTAGTAGGCACCAAAAATAAGACATTAGCAAATTATTAATTTAAAAGATAATGGTGCTTAAAAGTATCTAGAGTGTCCACTTAATGACCCAAAGGAAGTTCCTGAATGGAACCTATGACCCAAAGGAAGTTGCTGAATCTTTTTACCTTCATTGATCCTCAATTTACTCATTGGCAAATGAGATAATTCCACATCTACCTAATTGAGCAGTAAGAATTAATACACCTATTAGCAGAGTTTCCAGCATATGGCAGTTATTATTATGATGATGATTATATATTACTGAAGTTATAAAATATTTCTATACATTATCTAATCGATAGCCTTGTTACGGGTTGAAGTGTGTCCCACAAAAATTCATATGTTGAATTCCCAACACCAAGAATCTGAGAAAATGACCTTATTTGGAAATAGGATTGTTGCTGATGTAATTAGTCAAGATGATATCATTAGGTTAGACCCTAATCCATTATGACTGGTATCTTATAAAAAAGGGAAATTTGGACACAAGAGACAAGCGCTTAGGGAGAATGCCATGGGACCATGAAGGCAGAGATCAGGGTGATGCTTCCACAAGCCAAGGAACAGCCAAGACTACCAGCAAACCACCAAAAGCTAGGCGGGAGGCCCAGCATCTCCCTCACAGCTCTCAGAAGGAACCAATCCTGCTGACACTTTGTTCTTGAACTTCTAATCACTAGAACTGCAAGATGATAAACTCCTCCAGTAAGTGGTATTTTGTATGGCAGCCTTAGAAAAAAAACCACTACCACTAAACTCTATAAGGTGGTTATTATTTTAGATGAGAAAACGGAAGTTCAGAGAGATGAAGTAACTTGTCCAAGGATATGGAGCTAAAAATGGTAGTTTGGGATTCAAACCCTGGTTATGTTACTCCAAGATCAGGGATTTTTAAAATATCAAAGCTGAAACATCCAAAAACCTAAAAGTGGAGTATAGGTATATACTCTTCCTATAGACTTTCTTATATCCTTTAATGGTTATGGAGCTGCTAAAATAGTATAATAAAAAAATAATCTCTTAACAGTTGACTACTTTCAGTCAAGAAAAAGAACAAGATTCACTGATTTCTACATTTTCCAATGAGAAACTTATGGAAAAATTAATCTACAATATTTTTATGCATATTAATATAACAAATAAACACAGAAGAAATGAAAAAGCCAAATAGGGAAGGTATATGGATGATTTTCAGTATAATTATGATAAAACACTCTGTAGTCACTTTTTTGATATTAGAAAAAGGGATAAATCCATGAATAAACCAATAAGAACCAAATAACAGTATGAAAATAAAATAAAGCCAGGCAAGCTGTAAACATGCTCTGAGGTTCCTAGTAGCCAAGGCAAATAGGTAAACGTCCTCAGCCTCAAGATTCACGAAGCCCACAACATAAAAACAAGTCAGTGGTTAAACATAAGTGTATCTAGCTCTGACACCTGAGAATATTCATTAACTCATTCCCAGAATTACCTATGAGTTATGACTACAGATTATAATACCATCTCCAATAACATGGTTCTTATGTGGATTCTCAGAACAAACGAATGGCATGCCACCAAAACACTCACAGATTAATGCAAGTGTAAGAGGTACCAAGACAATAAGGAGTCAAATGAATAGCTCTCAGATATTCAAGAATAAACTTAAGAAGACAGCTGCTATGGTTTATTCCCATCCCACGACAAAACTGATCACTTTGAATCCAAGACCTGAGAAGTTTGATATCCTCTTATGAAAATAAAACTACGGGAAAGGCCAAGTTTTTCTTCATAAAATAGTTTGGCATCTGCTCTAATACCCAGGAAAATGGGTGAATAAGGCCCCAAAGTTTGATCTTAGATCTTGGTAACTGTCTTTCTTTATCCCTGAGGCCATACAAAGAAAAAAAGAAGAGAACATTAAGGGAATATTCATTTTTAAGCAAGTTGCTTCCTGGCAAATATAAGCCATTTAAATATCCAAGGTCCCCTGACAAATGGTTTTATTTTTAACTTTATCTTGAACCATCCGCTCCTTCACGAATTAAATAAATTTTGGGACTATTCTATCGGGGTTGCTAATACAAAGAAGCACAGTTCTATTCTCAAAATGCTGCATGGGGGATGCATTTATCCAACTCCTGCAGAAAGTCTTCAAGTCATTTGGGTACAAATTAAAAAGAAAGGATGCTACATATAGGGGTACGAGCGTAAGAGGTACAAACTATTAGGTATAAAATAAGCTACAAGGGTATATTGTACAACATGGGGAATATAGCCAATATTTTATAATAACTATAAATGGAGCACCTTTAAAAATTGTGAATCACTATATTATACACTTAAAACCCATGTAATATTATACAGCAACCATACTTCAACTAAAAAAAAAAAGAAAGGATGCTAAATACATCCCCCTTTTAAAAGGACTGTATTATTTATAGTCTTTCAGCGTCCATGCCTGTTCCTTTCCATATGCCTAACTCCTTACTTAGAAACTCTAAATCTCAAAAATTAAAACGTATTCTTTGTTTCTGTCCTTGCCATTTCTTAGTACCAGCTCCCTTCTACCCTATTCCCCATCCAGAACCAGACTTACCTCCTGTCTGAGTGATGACTTGTATGTCACTTGAAAGAGGACCATCTCCAATTGAGGTAAAAGCCAGGACTTTGACAGAATACGTTTTCTGGGGCACTAAGTTGCCAATAGTAGTGATTTGGCTGTCAGCTACATTGTGTTTCATCCAGTTGTTAACATGCTGAGTGGGATCCATTGTATAATAAACTCGGTATCCTTGAATCTGTCCATTTGGCTCTTCAGGTTCCTTCCACTGTACCAAAATGGTGGTTGAACTCAACATCCGCGCCTGGACATCCCTGGGGGCACTGGACGGCGCTTGCTCTGAGGTCTGTGTTAGCACGGGCTCACTGGGAGGCCCCCGCCCAATGTTATTGACAGCAACAACCCTGAATTCGTAATCTGAGTAGGGACTTAGTCCAGCGACACTGTAGCGTGTGGTCGCCACCCCATCAATTTCTTTGTAAGGTTCTTCAGAATTTTTAGGTTTATGCTGAATGATGTAGTAAGAGACAGGCTCAGGGTTCCCAGAGTCCCATGTCAGTGTGATGCTTGTAGCTGTGCTCTCAGTCACGACAGGAGTTCCTGGAGGTTTGGGTAAGGCTTACAGGGAGGAAAAAAAAAAACAGTGAATACCCATCACTTTTACGAAATCACAAGAATCCATAAACTCTGCTATTAGAATGACAGAATTATGTACCTAGTAGAGATTTAATTAGATGAAATCACAGCAAAGGACGGTTTTCTGAGTGGTCAGGAAGTACAGTAAGACATGCTTAGGTGACAAATCTCAGTTTACTAGAAGTGTATTATAGCATTGTATTTCTGGGCTTGTATCCAAATTCACCACTTATTAGCTATGAGATCCTGGATGTGTTGCTTAAGTTCTCTTTGCTTTAGTTTTCTCATGTGAAAAATAGGCAAAATTGTATTATTGGAATTGTACTGTACAGTTGGGTAACTGTATTTCATGAGCTTATGGTGAAGATTAATGAGCTAATCCAGTAATGCTCTTAATATGTATCTGGCACCCTCAGAAAACAGTAGTTCCAATGATTACAATTATTATAACCACAAGCTTGGCCCATGAGACCCTTGCTTCAAAAAAATGATATAACTAAATGCCAATAAACATTGAAAAGAACAAAATTTTAGATATAAAATGAAATGGTATTAAATTGTTGTAAAAGAAGAGTAGCCATTTTGCTTTCAAGATGTAAGACATAAGCAACATTACTATATATTTTCTAATAAATAATCTGACCAATAATTTTAAGGTAATAAAGAATAGTAATTTCAAATCAAACAATTTCAAATTCACGCTTTTTACTTAATATTCAAAATATGCTGAAGGAGCTAAAGTCTATTCACAAATCACTTTTTAAAGTATTTTATTTTATTGTCATAATATGTATTCCATATCCAACATCAGTAATATCAGATTACAGCTATGTGACAAACATTTGCAATTAAATCTATATTTTAGAAATCTCGTTCATTCTTTTTAGCAGAAAAGCACAAGTCAAAATGCTACTAATGAAGCCTACAAACCATCTACACAGGTGGCCTCACCCGGACAGTGATTCTGAAAGGTAGTGATGTTAGGGAAGAAAGGAGAGTTTCACAAGCTGAATTTTTAGAGAAAACTCAGAAGGTAACACTCATATAATCAGCTCCTTAGTACTCCTCTTTTCCTTGTCAACTTAAAGGCAAAAAATACAACACTCCGTACAATGGTAACTTTTCAAGATTAGCAAACTTGTACTTAATTAGTGCTATATCCCCAATACCTAGAACACTGTCTAGTCCTGAGTAGGTATTTAATAAGCACTGTGAAACAACTACCTGAATAAAGGAGTCCTTTCTCTCTTTAAGGTGCTTTTTGTTTTGATTCACTTCTTGCCTTCAAGATTCACCCTTATGTTTTATTTATTTATGTTTGTGGTGGTGGGGGTAGGGAAGCAGCAAGAGTCAGGAAAACAAAGAAACTGAACAAAACATTGGTTTAGTGTGACTCCTGCTTTTGAATTCTTGAGGGTCTTTAGTAAACCTTCCAGTATTTAAAGCTGAAATGGTTAGTATGGGAAAGACAATTCAATATTTGCAGATTACTCTAAGAACCATGGAATGATAATATTTGGCCAAGGGATTTTGCTGAAAATAATAATAGAAAGACATTTATTTCAGTATTCTGGCCTGGCATTTTTCAAGGAAGTGTATGATCTGAATTTTCCCTAGATGTCTTTCTGTATCCTTCAGGCAAGTAGAAATATTGCTAATTAAAGATGTGTTTACTGATATTTAACAGATACTCTTAGTTTCGCTAAGTCACACTGATTATGCAGTACAGGTTTTGTATCTGTCATGTATGGAGAACACTAGGCCTAATACCATAATAATATGCAATAAAACATTACTATTTTAAATGACTAAATGTTGAAAATGCTGTGTACCTTGTCTTATGTCACATTATTGATTTTATATGGTATACATTAGGTATATGCACTTGGTCGAAAATATGACACCGATTACAACGTGTGCTGCATTTTTTTAGGATCACACCTCCTAGAAGGGGAAGACAACTTGTGTTCACTCTGCAATAGCTCCAGACATTTGCAGGAACCTAAAGTCACCCTCAGACTGACTCATTTTGTGAAAGTTTTCTAAAATTCTATCAACACTGTATAAAAACAACTGGTACCCTCACACACTTATTTTTTACCCCCTTTGATTCAAAAGTAACCATGGAATATAGTACTTCGGTTATAGTCAGCACACTTGTTTCAAGAAAAGAATATTTGTTGAGCACTTCGCTTACACGAGGTGAGAGCTAAAACAGAATATAATCACACTTGCATTTTGATTTTTAATGGTAGGGCCTATCAAAAATTTAAAGCATCTATTATTAGACCATGTTGATTTCAACTCTCTCTCTTTTTTTTTCCCCTTTGTCTTCTGGAATTTTGAGCATTTATTAACACTTATTTGGATTTTTTTTTGTCATGTGCCTCTTCTCAAGGTTCTGGATAAATATAAAACCTGTACACATCATTCTGACCATAACGGCTGACTATGTCGAGCATGCCTCATCCTGACCTGTTAGTGCCTGAGCCTGGCCTTTGGTTAAATATTTTGATGATTAGCACGACTTAGGCTGTCAATACTTCTAAGAGAGAATCTGCCTACCTAGATATGTGTATCTTACGTGATACCATAGATATGATTGGACTATGATAGCTGAAACAATGACCAATAAATTAATACATTTCAGAATTCCAAGGAGAGACTTTGTAGAGGCATTAGTCAGCTGACTTGAGGGTACCCAGATCCTCCAAGCATGAACCACTGAGCATACCTTTGACAGTGATCTGGGCTATTGCTTCAATGACACCCAGTGTCGACATAGCAACACAGGTATAATTTGCTGACTGTCTTACATCATTCAGTTCTAGGACATTTCTTCCTATTGGCATATCATCTTCAGGTGTCAGATCTTCTGCCCCCAACATCCACTTCACATAAGGCATTGGTGACCCCACAGCGACACAGGTGATATTAACACTTCCACCTGGCATGATTTCGTGATTAGTGGGTGGGATAGAGAATCTTGGTGGGACACGGCGAACTGGAACAAAACACAAGGGAAGATGATAAAATAT